>NC_034185.2:55378033-55470533 GCF_002021735.2 Oncorhynchus kisutch
CAAAATACTTTAATGTCAAAGTGGTAAATTTAAGTCAAAACTGAAACTAGGCCACTCAGGAACATTCAGTGTCGTCTTGGTAAGCAAATCCAGTGTTACGGCTGTGTAAGGTGCAGGAGAGCAGGTGCAGGAGAGCAGAGTAGAGAAAACAGGCGCACTTTTATTCCGGTAAAAAATAGACACAACATGACATCTAAGTGCCCAAAAAACACAGAACGCGAATACAAAAGTACAGCGCGCGAACATACACCATTACAATAAACAATTACACACAAAGACATAGAAGGGAACAGAGGACTAAATACATGCAGATTATGGAATGAAAACCAGGTGTGTATGAAACAAGACAAAACAAATGGATATATGAGAAATGGAGCGGCGATGGCTAGAAAGCCGCCCGAACAAGGAGAGGAGCCGACTTCGGCGGAAGTCGTGACATCCAGTCTAGATTTGGGGGAGGGAATACAGTCAGTCTCAAAAGTGAACCAACAACCTGAAACGTGAGAACAGGATCCGTAATGGACCAGACACGGAAGTGAACCGTATAGTTCACCTATGGTGAACGGGCCCGCACTCTGACACCACCACAAACTGAGGTACCCACCGTACCAAACAAACAAACAAACAAACAAACGAACACTCCACACAGGCTCTACCCACGAGAGGTTATGCCCTACTTGTCCAAAATAACCACCTTACTACACACCGTGCAAACAGTAGCACTGTATCCTTTGCTAACAGTCTCTAAAAATGACCAGATGTTGCTAATCCCTGGTCCCAGAGGGCTCTCCCAATTGTGTGGTATTTAAAACTGATTGGTTACTTTTCCCACCAGGACGACACTGCCGAGACAGATGCCACTTGAGGTTTAAAATGGGTTATTATCGATATTCACAGAGCACTCACGTACTCGGAACCCCACCCGGGTCGAACAAGGCACACTCTTCCCAAATTCAGTGTTTTGCAGCACACAAACCACACATGCAGCTGACTGGAGAAGCGACTTTTACCCACAGACTTTTAACTAAGTCAATTACAACAAAACCAAGATCATTAATTGACAGTACAACGAGGCTCGTTCATCACATTTCAGAAATACCCCTTGGTGAGAGAAGCCAGAAAAGTCTCCACCACAGAGGGGTAAACACAATTGACTCACCTCCAGAGAGCTGATTCTGAAGCTTCGCTGAACAAACAGGGCTGAAAACCTTAGTGTCTCATCCTCTTTGGAATTTCCAGATGGACTAAAGAAGAGAGAATTGAGAAATAAAAGCTGGTTTATTACAAGTTGCCACAGGGAGACGCCTCCAGCACAGAAGCAGATATCATTTCTAACTGGCCTCTTGGAGACGGGCCCTTTTTTATATTCTAAATCAGACAACACCAAATGTTCTGGAAACACCATATAGAAATATGCTAAATATTGTTTTAATCACTCTGAACGTGATTATGTAACAGTGATAGAACTGTTAGATAGGCTAGCTACAATGGACAACATCACACATGATCTCTACCCCCAAAGCCAAAACACCGTTGACATGACATCAGTTTGTTTTCTTTTCCATTGAGAAGAAACGGTTGGCAGGATGCTGCTTGATGTACAACCGCAGCAAAAGCTGCAGGCGCTCACAGGCCCCACTTTACCTGGCAGCTGCCTCTAATGGGACCAGGGACTTTGGAATGTAGGTGGACCCACTGCAGTGTTCGGTACAGGCTTCTTCCCTCACTGGCATGTTGTGCAATGACTGACTGACTGACAGCTCCTATATTGGATCGCGGTATGTTTGATGCAAATCATTGTTTTGGTTCACCCTGTTCTTCATGATGTGTGGTAAGAGGAGCCTGAAATGTACCAAGGGTATCAGTTGACAATAATCTTGGAGCATTTTGGGGGGGAAGAAATACACACAAGTACACATTTTAAATACTTTATTTGAATCCACAAATTGCATTACATTAAGATGGATAAAAACTATTTTAAAGGTCTTGGATACAAGAGCATTTTAAGGATACAAAAAGCACCTTCTCCACAAAGCGAGGCTGCCAGTAACAGCTGAAACCGAGCAGTACTTCGGCCAGTTGCTCTCTGCAATCTGAAGGCCACTCACCATATGTACGTGGCCGAGACTGTCAAATACTACTGTCACCAACTTGCACTTATATCCAAGGCTGTCCAAGCGTGATCCAAGGGGCTGATATTTGAGAAACTTGTCAGCAAAGGCCCGGCTCCATGTATCCATCGAAATGAACACCTCCCTTTGGCTCGCCCCACAGCAGCAGTAACTGGATTATTCTGCATACAGGAAAACGCGCTATCACCTATATCAAACCAGGCTATTCTGACAAGAACATTTGTATGTGTGCTGTCTGTGAGACCACCTGTCTTACCTCAGTAGCTACCAGGTCGACAAGGCAGACATGTCTAGCAATGTACAAGTATTTCTATGAACGGCAAACATTGACAACATATGCACCAGACTTCTGTATTTTAAATCGGGGTGTAAAATGCAGAAGGGATCATGGTTTGCAGGATACCAGAGTGCTAGGTTGTATTTTGTGGGTAGAATAGAACAGGTGTTGACCTTACCGTGAAAGGCTTTCTTACAAGCCCTTCACCAACAATGCAGTTTTTTGAAAATTAAGAGTTAATATATTCTCAACTAAATAAACAAAAGTTTAAAAAAGTAATACAATAAAATAACTAATGAGGTTATATACTGGGGGTTCTGGTACTGATTCATGTCTGGGGGTACAGGTTAGTCGTGGTAATTGAGGTAATATGTACATGTAGATGGTGACTATGCATAGATAATAAACAGCTAGTAGCAGCAGCGTAAAAAAAGGGGTGTTCAATGCAAATAGTCTGGATAGGGGGTAGAAGCTGTTAAGGAGCCTTTTTGGACTTGATGCTCCGGTACCGCTTGCCGTGCGGTAGCAGAGAGGACAGTCTATGACTAGGGTGGCTGGAGTCTTTGGCAATTTTTAGGGCCTTCCTCTGACACCGCCTGGTATCGAGGTCCTGGATGGCAGGAAGCTTGGTCCCAGTGATGTACTGGGCCACAAGCACCACCCTCTGTAGCGCTTTGCGGTCGGATGCCGAGCAGTTTCCATACCAGGCGGCAATGCAACCAGGATGCTCAAATCAAATCAAATTTCGATGGTGCAGCTGTAGAACCCCTTGAGGATCTGAGGGGCTATGCCAAAACCCCTTAGTGAGAATAGGCGTTGTCGTGCCCCCCTCGGTCTGTCTGGACCATGACAGTTTGGTGATGTGAACACCAAGGAACTTGAAGCTCTCAACCTGCTCCACTACAGCCCTGTCAATGATAATGGGGCGTGCTCGGCCCTCATCTTCCTGCAGTCCGCAATTTATCTCCCCTGTCTTGATAACATTGAGAGAGAGGTTGTTGTCCTGGCACCACACCGCCATGTCTCTGACCTTCTCCCTATAGGCTGTCCCATCATCGTCAGTGATCAGGCCCACCACCATTGTGTCGCCGGCAAATATATATATATTTTTTTTAATTTTACCTTTATTTAACTAGGCAAGTCAGTTAAGAACAAATTCTTATTTTCAATGATGGCCTAGGAACAGTGGGTTAACTGCCTTGTTCAGGGGCAGAACGACAGATTTTTACCTTGTCAGCCCGGGGATTCGATCTTGCAACCTTTCAGTTACAAATCCAACGCTCTAACCACTAGGCTACCTTCCTGCCCCAATGTAATGATGGTATTAGAGTCGTGCTTGGCCATGCAGTTGTTGGTGAACAGGGAGTACAGGAGGGGACAAAGCAGGCACCCCCTGAGTGGCCCCCTTATTGAGGATCAGAGTGACAGACCCGCTGCCGCCCACCCCTACCACCTGCGGCCCGTCAGGAAGTCCAGGACCCAGCCGCAGAAGGAGGTGTTTAGTCCCAGGGTCCCTAGCTTAGTATTTTGTATGTGGTGTGGAATTTTTCATCATGTTGTGTTCTTGGTGACTCTAACTCCCAAGAAACCGTACAGTGTTATTATAGACTGTCATTAATCATACTAGATGTGTTTTGTTATGCATCATTCAAGACTCTGGAGGTGAACATACCCAACAATATATATGACGTCATGGCTGAGAATAAAACGCCCCAAGGACAACAACAGCAACACAGTACCAAGTCAAAGATACAATGGACAGAACTGCAGATTATACAGCAAGCAGAGTTAGTTGAGAAAGTCGGGAAAGGTATGTTAAAATCATGTTTTAAATCATGTAGCCCTTTACACTCGTATCTGTATGCAAGTTGAAAATGGCAGATTTGGGCAATAATAGGCACCTAAATTGAAACGTAGTGGCTGTTTCAGTAAGGGTTCTGTCTCTGCGCTTCACAGCGCTGTATGGGTTTTTATTGACAGCCATTCTGAACTTGAGCACCGCTCGCAACAAAAATTTGTCGCCATCCCTTCCAGTAATTGGGCAACTTTTGCACATTTTTTGTTGTCCAGGTGAGGGGAACTGCTGTAAATTAAGAGGACTGGATGTATTTTGAAAGATGAGATGTTGAGGATTATAATAAATACCGCTTTGATGTCATACAAGCAAGCCACACACCTGTGAGTCCAAATGTGCAATTCACCTTTCCAAATCAATGTTTATGATCACTATGTATGATGTACAGTTGCAAGATGACATGTCGTCATATCCTGGGGTCTTCTGAACAGAATGAGCCTATATTTGTTTATTGTGAGAGAAAAAAATGACGCATCACACGCACCTGAATGCACCTAAATTACGATCGTTTTTTCTGAATTTCCTTGTGAAAGCCTAACATTGTAAGATCGTATTTTATAACAGCTAGTTATGTTGGAAATGGAACAAGCTTTCAGATCATGCCCACCTTTATAATGGACCGTTTTTGGATTGCGTAAACAACAACAGTAATTGGGTGATTCTGCAACTACAGGAACTTCTATGGTCCTCAGGGTCAATTTTTGTGATTTTTATTTTTAATATGATTTTTTCTTTGTATGTTCACACTACCATCATCCCAGATTTTTTTTTAACACCTCTCAATCTAGTACTTTAGCTATTTCTCAGATGCATGTATAAGAAATGTGTTATAAATTAATTGTATAATATTTCATGTTCAACTAAAATGGATGTTTAATTGCTGTCTGAGACAAATTACAAAAATATATAAATTCCTGAATAGTACGATCACAGCGATTATCAGATATTATTTCTAGACAAATCAAAGACAATTATAAAACAGGTCAAATGTATTTTCAGTACATTTTCATTTCTGAAATCTCCAGTGCCTGAAGTTGCAGAATCGCCCAATTGTGTTATGGCGGGGATTCAGGGCTGTTTTCCAAACTAAATAACGACAAGTGAGCTTATTCCTCAATGGCACAGCTAGGAGAGCTCACAAAGGTACCTTTTATAGTTGAAAACGTTTCTTTTGAGTCATAAAAGTGCATTGAAATTGCTTAGGAACTGTGCACACTTTGGAGAGGTGTGTGGCCACTTGGAGAGACCAGTTAATCTTCTCATTCAAACCTTTGTAATGTTTGTATTGTGTTGCACCTACCCCACATTTTACAGGAATAGCCTTATCATGTTACTGAATGTATCCAGACTATTTTCAGATTTCGTTTTCAACAAAAGTGGCAAAGTACACTACATGTAAAATGCACATAAAATCAACAGTGTAATGTTTGGATTCAGTCTTGTGTCAGGTGAACTGTTGTGTACTCACATTTTGTCTAATCATTTTCCGATTACCTCCAAACTGTTCATTAACCATTTTCATATTTTTCTGTAAGAAACATTTCATATTAGCCCCTATCCATATAGGCCAATTCCCACACGGGTAAAAGGTGAAAGCATTTGGTTCAGTATTATACTGTAATAACCAATTAAGACGGGCAGTATATCGTTCACTGTAGTTCCAAATGAGGAAAGAGTTATGTTATCAGCACTCTGTTCGAGCTGCTTAGGCATAAGGGGAAGTACAAGTATGCCTGAAACTGCAAGATAACGGTTGGTTGTGTTTTATGATAAATTAACCCATATTGTCATGTTATTGCACATACTTTGCTTCCTGTGTGTCCCAGCAGCAAACCTGTAACTCCTATAGATCCCTTTCCTCCTTGTCACTTTTGTGACTGTTTTTTAGCTGAAGTGGCAATCAGATTTGAAGTCAAGACTTTATACAATGTTTCCTGTACAATTCCAGCTATCATATTTATGCCCTCTCCTACAGGACTGAAATTCAGCGGGAACACATGGGTGGTTTGGGAGTTCTCATAGTTATTCTCATTTTAACAGAAGGGTTCTATGTACAACCATATCATATTTCCCAGCATGCTCTAATGCAGGGTGATTTTCAGAATGGTTTGTTTAAATGTGTCTTTGCATATACAGTAGAGGTCGGAAGATTACATACACCTTAGCCAAATACATTTAAACTAAATTTTTCACAACTGGTAGTATTGCCTTCAAATTGTTTAACTTAGGTCAAACGTTTCGGGTAGCCTTCCACAAGCTTCCCACAATACGTTGGGTGAATTTTCGCCCATTCCTCCTGACAGAGCTGGTGTAACTGAGTCAGGTTTGTAGGCCTCCTTGCTCGCACACGCTTTTTCAGTTCTGCCCACAAATTTTCTATAGGGTTGAGGTCAGGGCTTTGTGATGGCCACTCCAATACTTTGACTTTGTTGTCCTTAAGCCATTTTGCCACAACTTTGGAAGTATGCTTGGGGTCATTGTCCATTTGGAAGACCCATTTGCGACCAAGCTTTAACTTCCTGACTGATGTCTTGAGATGTTGCTTAAATATATCCACATAATTTTCTTTCATCATGATGCCATCTATTTCGTGAAGTGCACCAGTCCCTCCTGCAGCAAAGCACCGCCACAACATGATGCTGCCACCCCCGTGCTTCACTGTTGGGGTGGTGTTCTTCGGCTTGCAAGCCTCCCCATTTTTCCTCCAAACATAACAATGGTCATTATGGCCAAACAGTTATATTTTTGTATAATCAGACTAGAGGACATTTCTCCAAAAAGTACGATCTTTGTCCCCAAAGTACATTCAATCCGTAGTCTGGCATTTTTATGGCAGTTTTGGAGCAGTGGCTTCTTCCTCGCTGAGCGGCCTTTCAGGTTATGTCGATATAGGACTTGTTTTACTGTGGATATAGATACTTTTGTACCTGTTTCCACCAGCATCTTCACAGGGTCCTTTGCTGTTGTTCTGGGATTGATTTGCACTTTTCGCACCAAAGTACGTTCATCTCTAGGAGACAGAACGCGTCTTCTTCCTGAGTGGAATGACGGCTGCGTGGTCCCATGGTGTTTATACTTGCGTACTATTGTTTGTACAGATGAAAGTGGTACCTTTAGGCGTTTGGAAATTGCTCCCAAGGATGAACCAGACTTGTGGAGGTCTACAATTGTTTTTCTGAGGTCTTGGCTGATTTCTTTTGATTTTCCCATGATGACAAGCAAAGAGGCACTGAGTTTGAAGGTAGGCCTTGAAATACATCCACAGGTACACCTCCAATTGACTCAAATGATGTCAATTAGCCTATCAGAAGCTTCTAAAGCCATGACATCATTTTCTGGGATTTTCCAAGCTGTTTAAAGGCACAGTCAACTTAGTGTATGTAAACTTCTGACCCACTGGAATTGTGATACAGTGAATGATAAGTGAAATAATCTGTCTGTAAACAATTGTTGGAAAAATGACTTGTGTCATGCACAAAGTAGATGTCCTAACCAACTTGCCTAAACTATAGTTTGTTAACAAAAAAATTGTGGAGTGGTTGAAAAACGAGTTTTAATGACTCCAACCTAAGTGTATGTAAACTTCTGACTTCAACTGTACCCATTGATTGGGTGATACATTTTATGCTACACAAAGATAAATAACATTGGTTTAGTTTTTAAAAAAAGAAATAAATCTGTTAGTAGTTGGACTTATTGCGCGTGTTACTGAGATGTTTGCTCCAGTTTGAATACTGAGACAAAATCAAGGATCTGATCTTCCCTACCCTGGCAATTTTTTTGAATGCAGGTTGCGGTTGATTTAAACAATTCCACTCGTTGGATATCGTAACTCTGGCTCGATTCCAATAGCAATTACACATCACTTTGCGAGCCAGAATAATGTGACTTGCAGGCCTGACGTGGCCTGTAAACCAAGGGTTTCCTAACACCACTGTGATAGGGTTTAACTAAGCCCGTCAACAAGTGGCCTTACCAAGATCTCTTCATAAATAATTTGATTTTAAAGGCCTCCATTCATGGAGGGTTCTAAGAATAACCTTTATATAATAAAATGGTTCTTAGTAGAACCATATACAATGTGTTCTATGAAGAAACCTACATGGTAGACCCTCTGAAAAGGGTTCTACCTAGCACCAAAAAGTGTTCAGAAAAACTGAAACACTATATGGTTCTACTAAGCACACATTTGTTTAATAATGCATGTAAACATTCTCTTTGAGCTCAATTCCCTTTGATTTGACTATGTTCCCAGAGGGATTTTTTCCCCATCTAATTTCACGTCTGTTCTCTTATACAAAGGTGTTGAGAGGTTTCAGAAACAAAGTGCCTTGCAGTACTCCATACAACAGGTTTCTCTTAAGGTTTGTCCTGGCTCTATCCTTTTTTAAAGGGGAACACTAATGATTGATCTTCACAAGGTGAAGGTTTTATGTGTCCATAAAAGGAAGTTGAGCCCCATTATTTGGAGGGGGAAGCGAGTTCTCCTGAAATGCAATGTTCTGGAGATTGTTCTGGTTTAAACATAACTTGGCGGCCGGCCCAACACACACAAACACACAGCTTTTTCATGTTTGAATTAAGTCAAAATAGGGGGTAATATTTTTCCTTGGAAGATCCGGATTTTCCATGACGGGGAAGGCATAGAGAATAAGTTACAGTACTCATTCATTTCTAGCAAGCGATATGAGATCTCAGTAAAAACTGGTAGATTTCACTATAGTGTGCTTAAACACACACACACACACACACACACACACACACACACAGAGGACAAGTAACCTCTGTAACAATGCCTTTAGAGTGATTGCATTGTTAATAAGCGCCGTCAATAAAAAACGCCTGAGATTTAAATGGGTACCATGTGGAGTATGTTGGTGAGTTATCATGACTGTAAACTTTGTATATTCTTCTTTCTTTCTTTCTTTTCAGCTTTCCTTCATTCCCCCTACCAGCCAGTGTACACGGCCACAAAGCACGGGGTGATAGGCTTCTCCAGAGCCATAGCGGTGAGTTCTAATACCTACCAAACCTCTCCTCGAGTACACCTAGCCGTTCCACATACAGTGCCCTCCGTAATTATTGGGACAGTGAAACACTTTATTCTTCTTATGGATTTTAAATCAATGACTATGGGGTTAAAGTGCAGACTGTCAAATTCACTTATGTGTATTAAAGCAGTAAAAAGTATAGCCTACCAATTGGCTTGTCGCAGTGCTTGAGGCGTCACTACAGACCTGGGTTTGATCCCAGGCTGTGTCACAGCCGGCCGTGACCGGGATACCAATGAGGCGGCGCACAATTGGCCAAGCGTCGTCCGGGTTAGGGGAGGGTTTGGCCGGCCAGGAATGTCCTTGTCCCATCGCGCTCTAGCCACTCCTTGTGGTGGGTCGGGCGCATGCACGGTCGCCATTTGTATGGTGTTTCCTCTGACATATTGGTGCGGCTGGCTTCCGGGTTAAGTGAGCAGTGTGGCAAGAAGCAGTGCAGCTTGGCAGGGTCATGTTTTGGAGGAGGCATGACTCTCGACATTCGCCTCTCCTGAGTCCATACGGGAGTCGTAGCGATGGGAAAAGACTGTAACTACCCATTTAGATATCATGAAATTGGGTAGAAAAAGAGGTAAAAGTACAAAAAAAATTGGTCCCATATTCCTAGCACGCAATGACTACATCAAGCTTGTGACTCAAAAAATGTAATGGATGCATTTGCTATTTTGTTTCGGTTGTGTTTTAGATTATTTTGTGCCCAATAATTTTCGAGTCACTTTTATTGTAAATAAGAATAGAATATGTTTCTAAAGACTCCTACATTAACGTGGCTGCTACCATGATTACGGATAATCGTTGATGTAGTCATTGTGAGCGATTTAATATGGGAACAAACACTAAACTTTGGACTACCTTAATAGACATACAGTATGTAATCCAAAACCAGTACACCTGATTTAAGTAATGAAGGGCTTGATGATTAGTTGACCAGTTGAATCAGATGTTGTACTAGAATACGTGATATGTGGAATGGCTGGGGGTACTCCAGGAAAGGCATGGAAAACACTGGCCTAGACACATTCCTTTGCCCTGGGTGATTACGCTTGACCGTGTTCGGACATGTTTGTGCTCCTCTTTCTCACACACACACACACACACACACATACATACACACTGGCACGTTGCTCCTTTCACAACCACACACACACACACACCCTGACACGTCTGTGTTCCTTTCCTCTCCCAACGCAGGATGCAGCCGAAGTGGAGAACTATGGTGTGAGGATCAACACGCTGTGCCCTGCCTTCGTGGACACCCCACTCCTGCGCTCCGTGGAACACGAGGACAACATGGGCAAGTTTGACAAGTTCAAGGACGACTTAAAGAGGAGCGTGCACAAGTTCGGGGTGCTTCAGTGAGTTCCTATACATGTTGTGTAGAAGTTGCCTCGTTTCCCTCCTCTTTCACTCATTACCTATCACTTTCTTTATAACTCAGGTTTACTGTAAATCTATGTGGTGTATATAGGATACTGCTTCAGATGAATGTATACAAGTGTTGGTTATACCTAAACAAGTCAGCACAGACCTAGAATCAGCTTAACCACCCAAATACTAACTCCATTCTACGACATCAAGTCATACAGTATCTGGAGTAGCAAAGCCTCCCTTATCAGTGTCCATTTCCTGCTTAAATCCTCCCTCCACATAGTATGTGTGGGAGGCCATGGAGGTTGTTATCCCTCCTCAGTTTCCCTGTCTTATCTGGAGAGAGGAGAGAGGGGGCCTTGGAAGCTTCCTGGTGTGTTTGTCTTGTCCCCTCTCTATGTCACTGTGATTTGAGTGCTTTGCACGACATCAGATAAGGTTTTCTACTTCAGAAGCAAACGGCAGTGGAGATATACAGATACAAACGTTGAGGGGTATTCTGAGGAAAGACTTAACTAACTTTATCAACATTTATTTGAAATGATTAAGCTTGCTGCAATATGCATCCGAAACATGCAAAGACAAATATTGAGAAATACAGTGTGTTTGAGATAAGATGCACTTAAAATCATATGCAGGCCAAGTTTTGTTATTTATATCAGAATGCACTTCAGTCTTGAATGCTTACATCTACCAGCTCAGCTGCTTTAAAGTACAGTATTTCGTAATACCTTGTCCAAGCTGTTTGGCCTGGGGCAAGGCGATGTGATAAGCGTCAAAAAGAGGCCTTTTTAAATGTTGATCTTGTATCTCTTTCAGCCAGGAAATTTTTGAATTAAGTTACATCATGTTTCAGGAATTCTCTGATAAAATCATGAGGGCATTTTACAACCTAAATTGTTAGCCAGTCCAATTCAATCCATAAAAACCTTCAGGAATTCAAAGAGAATGTATGATCATGGCCTCTCTCTTTCCTGGGTCATGTTCATTAGACACCAGGCGGAAAACAACCGAATGAGCCAGGCGGAAAACAACCGAATGAACCAGGGAGGAACTATCTGGACACTGTGTTCCCTACCTAACACGACCCTGTTATCTCTATCTCTCAATCTCTATCCCCAGACCGTCGCTGATCGCAGAGGGAGTGTTGCGCCTGATAACTGATACCGGTCTAAACGGCGCCGTGATGAAGATCACCTGCTCTAAAGGGATCCACTTCCACACCTACGAGCCCCTGTCCGCTTGAGAGGAACAACACGGAATACCGTCGGACTTCTGTCACCCACCCAGACAAAGGAACTTAAAGTGGTCGGAGTATGGAGTCATTCAGAAAGTAAACCCATGTGTCTATGGAATTGGTAGAAATGTAGGCCCATTGAATTAGGAATTAGAATAGTAATTTAATGGGACCTCTATTTGTATGCCTACATTGGATGTAATCAAGATTCCAGTAGTCTTACTTAATAGGTGTGAACAAAGGTAGACAAAGAGGGTTTAGTTTTTGGGTTTCTCTCATCATAGAATCCTCCAGTTGATTTGACTAGTATGAGAGACTTGTTTCCCTCATCATATAATCATCCAGTTGATTTGACTACTATGGGAGACTTGTTTCCCTCATCATAGAATCCTCCAGTTGATTTGACTAGTATGAAAGACTTGTTTCCCTCATCATAGAATCCTCCAGTTGATTTGACTACTATGAGAGACTTGTTTTCCTCATCATAGAATCCTCCAGTTGATTTGACTAGTATGAGAGACTTGGTACACATTGACTGCTGTATTTATTTTATTTATTTAACGAGTCGGCTAAAAAAAATCTTATTACCCAATTATGAAATGGACATTTTATCACAAAGCACAATATGTGTTTACAATTCTACCAAATAACTGTAGTTTATTTATGATACAATAACATACTTTATTATCATAGAATATGCGAAAATTGTATTTTTGTTGGTTGTCAGACAATAAACTTTGACTCCTTTCCTCTTCTCATTCCCTTGTTACATGACTATGTACGTAACACAGTATCTCTAACACAGTAATGCAGGTTTAGCTGGCAGAAAGAGGACTCCTGAGGGCTGGGGAGTTGTCAGCACACTACCTAACTGAGCATGTTGCCGTTGGGCTAAGTATGTTGCCGTTGGGAGTGTCCACCTCACCTCCACTACCATGCAGTAAAACAGGCTTTGACGAGAGGACAAGGAACTATGTAAGTCATGCATGTAGACAGACAGACAGTTTTTATTTTATTTTCCAATCCTTTGCTGCTTTTAGTTAATTCCAGGATGTATGCGTGACAGGAATTCACATCTGGATATCCCCCCCCTCCTCCCGCCATCCCTCTCCCCCCGCCCGCCCTCCCACTATCAGCTGCAGTCTGTGTTAACTTGTTTACCAAACAGGCTTTCAGAGAGATCCTACGACCAGGAAAAGAGAGGGGTGGAGAGAGCGAGCAGCACACATTTGATATGGGTCACAGAAGGTGAAGGAAGATGCCTGATACAAACCTCATCAAAGGAGGAACGTTAGAGAAAATAAGAATTCCTCAGAACAGGTTACCTCATTCAAACTGAGACATTGATTGTGCATGTGTGCCATTCAGCGGGTGAACGGGCATGACCAAAGATTCAAGTGCCTTCGAACAGGGTATGGTAGTAGGTGCCAGGCGCACCAGTTCGAGTTTATCGAGAAATGTAACGCTGCTGGGTTTTTCACGCTCAACAGTTTCCCATGTGTATCAAGAGTGGGCCACATCCAAAGGACATCCAGCCAACTTGACACAACTGGGAAGCATTGGAGTCAACATTGGCCAGTATCCCTGTGGAATACTTTCGACACCTCGTAGAGTCCATACCCCGATGAATTGATGCTGTTCTGGGGGCAACTGAATATTAGGAAGGTGTTCTTAATGTTTTGTCCAAAACTATGAAGTAACACATATGGAATCATGTAGTAACCAAAAAAGTGTTAAACACATTTTTTTTTAGATTCTTCAATGTAGCCAGCCTTTGTATACCAACCCTGCCTTGTCACAACACAACTGATTGGCTCAAATGCATTAAGAAGGAAATACATTCCACAAATTAACGTTTAACAAGGCACACCTGTTAATTTAAATGCATTCCAGGTGACTACCTCATGAAGCTGGTTGAGAGAATGCCAAGAGTGTACAAAGCTGTCATCAAGGCAAAGGGTGGCTACTCTCAAATATAAAATATATTTTCAAATCAAGGCTAAGGCTATTTTGATTTGTTTAACACTTTTTTAGTTTACATGATTCCATATGTGTTATTTCATAGTTGGCCTCAGACGTTTTCTCTCTCAACCTGGCCGTGTCTGATATACTCACCTGTTTGTCCAGTCTGATGTTTATACTCCATAATCACATCCTGAATGACTTCCAAGAGGATGGTGTTTTATGGAGCGTTGCGATTTTCTTTAAGGGTTTCATCCTTACTGGTCATCCTCTGTTCCAGTGTTGTATCTGTGTGGAGAGCTACCTGGCGGTGGTCTACCCAGTAACCTTCCTGAAGTACAAACCCCTCAGGTACAGGGTGAGGTGTTGTGCTGTCGTCTGGCTGATGGTGCTTGGGTCCTGCTTTGCTTATTTGCTTTTGGGTTTCACCCTGGTTATGTGTTCTGTGATGTTGTTCTGCTGCCTGGCTGTTCTCAGGGCCCTGAAATGTCCTGGGCCGGGGGAAGATGAAGGGATGAACAACATGAAACTGAGGGCCTTCAGGACCATTTCAATGATCATGGTGTCTATGGTTGTCACGTACCTCCCACTGGTTCTTCAGTTGATCATTTATCGTTTTATAAAACAAGGGGAGTGTACATTTGGTATGTCCATTTGTTTCTCTATCATAGTGGTCTTTGGGTTTGTGCAGCCCCTTCTCTACATCCACAGAGCTGAGAAACTGCCCTGTATCAGGAGTCCCAGAGGAGATCAAATCAAATCAAATTTATTTATATAGCCCTTCGTACATCAGCTGATATCTCAAAGTGCTGTACAGAAACCCAGCCTAAAACCCCAAACAGCAAGCAATGCAGGTGTAGAAGCACGGTGGCTAGGAAAAACTCCCTAGAAAGGCCAATACCTAGGAAGAAACCTAGAGAGGAACCAGGCTATGTGGGGTGGCCAGTCCTCTTCTGGCTGTGCCGGGTAGAGATTATAACAGAACATGGCCAAGATGTTCAAATGTTCATAAATGACCAGCATGGTCGAATAATAATAAGGCAGAACAGTTGAAACTGGAGCAGCAGCACAGTCAGGTGGAAGTTGAAACTGGAGCAGCAGCAGCAGCAGATCGTCCTTTAAAGAAGCTACATGTAGCATTTCAACCTATTAGCTCTGAAAGGCAATGATATATCTCTAGCAGTAATGAAATGAAATTATATAATTATATAAACATTGTCCCTGACACCAGGGTTGCCACATTTTTTGAACTTTTCCAAAATTCCCAGGTTTGACAGAAATCAGAAGGAAATGGGCCAGAAATCTGGAATCCTCCAACCAAGATTTCAGGAAAACCTGGTAATTTTTGGAAAGTAACCAGAATATTGCAACCCTACATGTGATAGAGACCAACTCAGGGAACTTGTGGGAGATTGATCCCTGGCCGAGTCATACCAAAGAATGTATGGTACCAGATGTTTCTCTGCTCGCTCCACCATTTCCTGTCTGCTAAATAAGTAATAGTTTGCCTAATTTGTACCATCTAAACCACCGTGAAATATATTTTCAATAACCAAAACTATTGTATTTTCAGCTGTTTTGAAGTAAAAGATGCAAAAACAAAACTTAAGGGAAGCATAGAAATAACGCACATAGAACAGATCTAACGCTTCTTAGCCTTTCTATGTGAATTTGGTCGGCTTCTCAAAAAGTTACATATTGCAGTTTTAAAAGGATAGATTGATGGTAAAGGCCCTGTGATAGACCAGAGTCCTGTCCATGGGGTGTACTTGTACATCAACCTGCCTCACGTAACAGAAGAGAGACTCCTGCTCCTATAAGCCGTTTTGGCTTGCATAAATCAAGGCTCGTGCAAGACTACTTATACAATGTGATACAATACAACACACCCATGCTAAGTACGATAATGTGTCTGCCTAATTATGTCATAGGTCCTTATTAAATGGAGAGATGGGTGGAATGGTATAGTGATGGAATGTGTGAATGTTCTCTCTGTTCTCTCTGCTGTTGTTGGGCTTCTAGGCCATATGTAATGATAGGGTGGCTACATTGACTAGGAGCTGGGTACAAACTTTATAGTTTCAATCATATAATTAAGATAACAACACCGGTCATAAACCTATATTTACATCTACCTCCCAACCCCTGTGAATTAGACATTATGTTCTCTCTCCTGTTCAAAACTCACATTGTGCTCAAATGACGCACGCAGCTGTTTACTCAGAATGACGTGTACGCATGATGTATTCATCACACTGTTGAGTGCAAACTATACAATGTCTAAAGTGCATGTGATAATATGGTATTTCCGTGTATCAGGGTGTTGAATTAAGTTGTACAAGAAGAAGGTTACACATCCTAATATGGTCCCTGATGTTTCCTGTTTGTCATGGTGTGCAATGTCAATCACCGCCACAACCACGCCTTAAAAGGAGCAGTTCAGTAAAAACATATTTTCATGTTTGTGTATGATATTTCCACACTAGGTAAAGTTAAAAAATAACACTCTGAAATTGTGAAAATTATGATAATGCCACTTTTGTGTAAGAGCTGTTTGGAAACAATGCCTGGAATTTCAGCCTGTCCAGGTGAGATCTAACTTTTGGCCCATATCATGATTATAATAGACCAATGACTTCATCTGGTTAAAGGGGTGGGTTCTAGACCATCCTATCAGCCAATCAGGGCTATGTATGTAAATATATTGTGTATTTGTTTCCTGATGCCCACGTGATCAGACTGAGCATTTCAAGTGTGAAAGGTGATTCAGGGAAATTAAATAGTTATTTTCACTAAATAAACACACACAGTGATTTATTAGACATACAGTGATTACTTAAAAACAACATGACAAAGACTACATGGGGACTTTAAACACATGTCATTAGTCCCAGCTGCCCACTGCACAGAGGATAGGAAACTCTGTCACCACCGATAAAATCCACTATAATTGAGAATTTCAATAAGCATTTTTTCTACAGCTGGCCATGCTTTCCACCTGGCTACCCCTACCCCGGTCAACAGCACTGCACACCCCACAGCAACTCGCCCAAGCCTTCCCCATTTGTCCTTCTCCCAAATCCAGTCAGCTGATGTTCTGAAAGAGCTGCAAAATCTGGACCCCCACAAATCAGCCGGGCTAGACAATTTGGACCCTTTCTTTCTAAAATTATCTGCCGAAATGGTTGCAACCCCTATTACTAGCCTGTTCAACCTCTCTTTCGTGTCGTCTGAGATTCCCAAAGATTGGAAAGCAGCTGCGGTCATCCCCCTCTTCAAAGGGGAGGAGACTCTTGACCCAAACTGCTACAGACCTATATCTATCCTACCCTGCCTTTCTAAGGTCTTCGAAAGCCAAGTTAACAAACATATCACCGACCATTTCGAATCCCACCATACCTTCTCCGCTATGCAATCTGGTTTCAGAGCTGGTCATGGGTGCACCTCAGCCACGCTCAAGGTCCTAAATGATATCTTAACCACCATTGATAAGAAACAATACTGTGCAGCCGTATTCATTGACCTGGCCAAGGCTTTCGACTCTGTCAATCACCACATCCTCATCGGCAGACTCAACAGCCTTGGTTTCTCAAATGATTGCCTCGCCTGGTTCACCAACTACTTCTCCGACAGAGTTCAGTGTGTCAAATCTGAGGGCTTGTTGTCCGGGCCTCTTGCAGTCTCAATGGGGGTGCCACAGGGTTCAATTCTTGGGCCGACTCTCTTCTCTGTATACATCAATGATGTCGCTCTTGCTGCTGGTGAGTCTCTGATCCACCTCTACGCAGACGACACCATTCTGTATACTTCTGGCCCTTCTCTGGACACTGTGTTAACAACCCTCGAGCTTCAATGCCATTACAACTCTCCTTCCGTGGGCTCCAACACTACTCTTAAATACAAGTAAAACTAAATGCATGCTCTTCAACCAATCGCTGCCTGCACCGGCCCGCCCGTCCAGCATCACTACTCTGGACGGTTCTGACTTAGAATATGTGGACAACTACAAATACCTAGGTGTCTGGTTAGACTGTAAACTCAAATTCCAGACTCACATAAAGCATCTCCAATCCAAAGTTAACTCTAGAATTGGCTTCCTATTTCGCAACAAAGCATCCTTCACCCATGCTGCCAAACATACCCTCGTAAAACTGACCATCTTACCGATCCTCGACTTCGGTAATGTCATTTACAAAACAGCCTCCAACACTCTACTCAACAAATTGGATGCAGTCTATCACAGTGCCATCCGTTTTGTCACCAAAGCCCCATATACTACCCACCACTGCGACCTGTATGCTCTCGTTGGCAGGCCCTTGCTTCATACTCGTCACCAAACCCACTGGCTCCAGGTCATCTACAAGACCCTGCTAGGTAAAGTCCCATCTTATCTCTGCTTGCTGGTCACCATAGCAGCATCCACCCAAAGCACGTATTCCAGCAGGTATATCTCACTTGTCACCCCCAAAGCCAATTTCTCCTTTGGCCACCTCTCCTTCCAGTACTCTGCTGCCATTGACTGGAACGAACTACAAAAATCTCTGAAACTGGAAACACTTATCTCCCTCACTAGCTTTAAGCACTAGCTGTCAGAGCAGCTCACAGATCACTGCACCTGTACATAGCCCAAACAACTACCTCTTCCCCTACTGTATTTATTTCTTTATTTTGCTCATTTGCACCCCAGTATTTCTACTTTGCACACTCATCTACAGTCAAATCTACCATTCCAGTGTTTTAATTGCTATATTGTAATTCCTTCGCCACCATGGCCTATTTATTGCCTTTACCTTCCTTATCTCACCTTATTTGCTCACATTGTATATAGACTTATTTTTCTACTGTATTATTGACTCTATATTTGTTTTACTCCATGTGTAACTCTGTGTTGTTATATGTGTCGAACTGCTTTGCTTTATCTTGGCCAGGTCGCAGTTGTAAATGAAGACTTCTCAACTTGCCTACCTGGTAAAATAAAGGTGAAATAAAATTACATGTTGGCTCAGAGTCAAGGGTGTAAAAGTGGAATTCCCCAACCTGCTTTGAGAAATGCATACACCTCCAGGTTTTTAAAGAATGCTGGTGAAAGGGTTTGTTCAAATACCATTGCCTCGCTCTGTCCCAGGTACAAACATGCGTCCTTAGTCCTGATCTTACCCAAAGACAAATGTCTTTTAAACGTCTATTGTGTTCGCATTGTGACAAGATTTCCTGGTCACAATGCGTCATGGTCCCTGACTACCTCTGGAGGTGGTCGGAAGATCTAATCACAATCTTTTAATCATCAACAACTGTGGGTACTGTCATAATGTGGACAGGATCAGGACAAAGGTTAGAAAAAGGTATAAACAGGGCTTTTGAGAAGTATGGCTCAATGATTTAATTAGTTATTTAGAGAGAGGATTCTTTCCACAGAGCAGCCCGTGAATGCTGTTCATTGAGCACAGCTCAGCATTAAACACCATAGTGTCCACAAAGCTCATCACTAAGCTAAGGAACCTGGGAATAAACACCCCCCTCCGCAAATGGACCCTGTACTTCCTGACGTGCCGCCCCCAGGTGGTAAGGGTAGGCAACAACACTTCTGCCCGGCTGATCTTCAACACTGGGGCCCCTCAGGGGTGTGTACTTAGTCCCCTCCTGTACTCCCTGTTCACCCACGACTGAGTAGCCAAACACAACTCCAACGCCATCATTAAGTTTTCTGACGAAACAACAGTGGTAGGAATGATCACTGACAACAATTAGAAAGCCTATAAGGAGGAGGTCTGAGAACTGGCAGTGTGGTGCCAGGACAACAACCTCTCCCTCAATGTGAGCAAGACAAAGGAGCTGATCGTGGACTAAAGGAAAAGGCGGGCTAAATGGGCCCCCATTAATATCGACGGCGCTGTAGTGGAGCGGGTTGAGAGTTTCAAGTTCCTTAGTGTCCACATCACCAACGAGCTATCATGGTCCAAACACACCAAGACAGTTGTGAAGAGGGCACAACAAAACATTTTCCCCCTCAGGAGACTGAAAAGATTTGCCATGGGTCCCCAGATTCTCAAAAAGTTATACAGCTGCACCATCGAGAGCATCCGGACCGGTTGTATCACCGCATGGTATGGCAACTGCTCGGCATCTGACCGTAAGGTGCTACAGAGGGTAGTGCGTACGGCCCAGGACATCACTGAGCCCAAGCTTCCTGCCATCCAGGACCTATATAATTGGCGGTGTCAGAGGAAAACCCATAAAACTGTCAGAGACTCCAGTCCCCCAAGTCATAGACTGTTTGCTCTGCTACTGTATGGCAAGTGGTACCGGATCGCCAAGTCTAGGACAAAAAGGCTCCTTAACAGCTTCTACCCCCAAGCCATAAGACTGCTGAACAATTCATCAAATGTCTACCCGGACTATTTACATTGCCCCCTTCTATTTGTTTTGTACACTGCTGCCACTTACTTTAGTTTATGGGAAATATTTTCTTAACTCTTCTTGAACTGCACTTTTGGTAACTAAGCATTTCACGGTAAGGTCTACACTAGTTGTATTCGGCGCATGTGATGAACAAAGTTTGATTTGATTTGATGGGAATATGGCCCTGTCTTCACTATTATTCTACAATGTAGAAAGTAGTCTAAATAAATGAAAACCCTTGAATGAGTAGATGTGTACAAACTTTTGACTGGTACTGTATATTATGGTGGTACCAATCCTTCCACTTTGCTGTGTATATAATTTCACAATGGGTGTGATACAACACACCCATTTCCTGGTTATTCTGTCCTGCTTCCGGGAATCTTCATATCCAGAATTGTTGGCACCTTTGATAAAAATGAGCAAAAAAGACTGTATAAATAAATAATACAACTACTGAGCTATATTGTTTGCTCCATACAAATTGGGATTTGATACTAATATAATTGCTCAGAGAAAGAGATTTTGTTTAACAAGTATTCTTTAAAAGAATCAACAAACAAATATAGGGGTCAAAATAATTGACACCCATGTTTTCAGTAGCCTCCCCTTGTGAGGATAACAGCAATGGGTCTTTTTCTAAAATATTTTATGAGATTGGAGAACATAAAACTCTTTCTCTAAGCAATTCTATTAGTATCAAATAATATAAGCTCTAGACCTCAGCTGAATCTGATAATGAATGGTGTGGCTGTTGAACAAGTTGAGGAGACTAAATTACTTCGTGTTACATTAGGTTTAAACTGTCATGGTCAAAACATATAGATTCAATGGTTGTTAAAATGGGGAGTGTCTGTCCATAATGAAGAGATGCTCAGATTTTTTGACACGACATTTCAAAAAGCAAGTCCTGCAGGCTCTAGTTTTGTCCGATCTTGATTATTGTTCAGCCATGTGGTCAAGTGTCTGCAAAAAAAGACCTAGTTAAGCTGCAGCTGGCCCAGAACAGAGCGGCACGTCTTGTTCTTCATTGTAACCAGAGGGGCTAATATAAATACTATGCATGCCAGTCTCCCTTGGCTAAGGGAGAGACTGACCTCATCACTTCTTTTTATAAGAAACATTTATGTGTGGAAAATTCCAAATTGTTTGCATAGTCAACTTACACACAGCACTGACACACACACTACTTCACCAGACATGCCACCAGGGGTCTTTTCACAGTCCCCAGGTCCAGAACAAATTAAAGGAAACATACAGTATTATACATAGCCATGAGTGCATGGAACTCCCTTCCATCTTATATAGCATAAGTGAACAGCAAACCTGGTTTCAAAACACAAATAAAGCAACACCTCACAGCACAGCCCCTCTCCCCCATGTGACCTACTTTATGTGTGTATGTACTGACATGTACAGTATGTGTAACTGATAAACACACTATATGTTAATGTTCTTAAATGTATGTAAATTGTAAACTCCTTTGTAATGTCTTTTTCGTTATATGTCGGACACCAGTAAGACTAGCTGTCGCCATTGTCGTTGACTAGTGGGGATCCTAATGAATTAAAATCTGGTTTTATGTTTTCTGTGGCCCTAGGAAGAGTAGCTGCTGCTTTCGCAACAGCTAATGGGGATCCTCATAAAGTAACCCAAAATTCCAAAGGAGAGGCCTCTCAAGTGGTGCAGTAGTCTAAGGCACTGCATCACAGTGCTTGAGGCATCACTACAGTCCCGGGTTTGATCCCTGACCCATGAGGCGGCGCACAATTGGCCCAGCGTTGTCCAGGTTAGGGGAGAATTCGGCGCCTGCAATCTGATTTCTGTCGTCAGTTGGATGGTGTTTCCTCTGACATATTGGTCCGGCTGGCTTCCGGGTTAAGCGAGCAGTGTGTCAAGAAGCAGTGCGGCTTGGCAGGGTCGTGTTTCGGAGGAGGCATGGATCACGACCTCCGCCTCTCCCGAGTTGCAGCGATGGGACAAGACTGTAACTACCAATTGGGGAGAAAAAATGGGTAAAAGTAAAAAGGGTTGTCCCACCTCTCCATGCTATTTGCTCTCTCTCTCTCTTGAACTGCTGGTACAAAACATACATAAAAAATTGGCTTGCTCACATATCAAAATCAAACAAACTGAACGCTCAGAAATCCCTCCAGCCAATAATATCTATTTTCACAGCATTCAGCTCATGGTCTGGTTACAGGAGCCATTGGTCTAAATCAACTCTACTACCTCTTAACTCAGCTATGAGAAACGTTCAACTACCACCCATGGGCCCAGTGAAGAAACAAACCACCTACTCAGACATCACCGTATCCCCCTCTATTCACACTACTTGCAGGAAGAACTACTTAGAAACCTTTCAAAATATTTTTAAAAAGACAGTCCGCTATGGCCACTTCTTTGCATGCTAGAATCTCAATTATTAAAATCTATGTCCTCCCTCGTATCAATTTTATGAGTTCCATGTTTACCACTGCCCCCTATGGACTATTGGTCTAAACCTGACTCTATCATAAAGAAGTTCATTTGGGGGAGAAAGAGACCACAGATTAAATATGTAACACTACAAGAGAACAGAAGCATCAGGTGGACTTGCAGTTCCAAATCAAACATTTTATCACCGATCATTACCTGAAGACCTGATTAAACCCAGAGGCTTCTGTTCCTTGCCATGCTATAGAAGAGTCAATAGTTTCACCAATTAGATTACAATATTTAGGCAGAGTTGCAAAGAAAAAAAACATATCTCAGACTGGCCAATAAAAATTAAAGATGGGCAAAAGAACACAGACACTGGACAGAGGAACTCTGCCTAGAAGACCAGCATCCCGGAGTCGCCTCTTCACTGTTGACGTTGAGACTGGTGTTTTGCGGGTACTATTTAATGAAGCTGCCAGTTGAGGACTTGAGAGGCGTCTGTTTCTCAAGCTAGACACTCTAATGTACTTGTCCTCTTGTTCAGTTGTGCACCGGGGCCTCCCACTCCTCTTTCTATTCTGGTTAGAGCCAGTTTGCGCTGTTCTGTGAAGGGAGTAGTACACAGCGTTGTACGGGATATTCAGTTTCTTGGCAATTTCTCGCATGGAATAGCCTTCATTTCTCAGAACAAGAATAGACTGACAAGTTTCAGAAGAAAGTTCTTTGTTTCTGGCCATTTTGAGCCTGAATCAAAATCACAAATGCTGATGCTCCAGATACTCAACTAGTCTAATGAAGGCCAGTTTTATTGCTTCTTTAATCAGAACAACAGTTTTTAGCTGTGCTAACATATTTGAAAATGGTTTTCTAATGATCAATTAGCCTTTTAAAATGATAAACTTGGATTGGCTAACATAACGTGCCATTGGAACACAGGAGTGAATGTTGCTGATAATGGGCCTCTGTACTCCTATGCAGATGTTCCATGAAAAAATATTTTGTTTACAGCTACAATAGTCATTTACAACATTAACAATGTCTACACTGTATTTCTGATCAATTTGATGTTATTTTAATGGACAGAAAATGTGCTTTCCTTTCAAAAGCAAGGACATTTCTAAGTGACCCCAAACTTTTGAATGGCAGTGTACACATCAAAGGATCTTCATGAACATTTCAACCTATTAGCTATAAATGGCAATGATATATCTCTAGCAGTAGTGAAATAAAATTCCATGAGATAAAAAATATAGAATTACTTCAACGTTGCCCCTGACACCAGGGTTGCAAAAATGCCAAACTATTTATAAATTCCCAGGTTTTCCATCAATTTCAGTTGGAAGATTCCCGGAATCAGAAGGAAATGAGCCAGAAATCTGGAATCCTCCAACCAATTTTGGGAAAGTTACCAGAATTTTGCATCCCTACATCTGATACAGACAAACGTAGTGGTCTTATGGTTAAAGTGTCCCTGGTACTCAGCATTAAAGTTGCAATAAGCAGAAATCGCTCAGCCATTTCCTGGTTGCTAAAATTGTAATAGCTTGCCTAATTTCAGTTTATGTGACAAAACAAGCAATACTGGGGAGAGTCATTGTAACATCTAAACCGCTGTAAAATATATTTTCAATAACCCCAAATTTGGTATTTTCAGCTGTTTGAAGCTGGTGTACAAAACTGAAAGTAAAAGATGCAAGAACGAAACTTAGGAATGGAAGCATAGAAATAATGCACACAGAACATATCTACCACTTCTTAGACTTCCTTTCAGTGAGAATGACAGAATATAACTCACATTTCTATGTGTATGTGGTCAGGTTGCCCAAAACATTACATATTGCAGCTTTAAAGAGAGAGATTGGTGGTAAAGGCCCTGCGATAGACTAGAGTCCTGACCAGGGGGTGTACTTGTACACCAACCTGCCTCACGGTGCAGAACAGATAGACTCCTGCTCCTATGAGCCATTCTGGCAAGCATAAGCCAAGGCTCGTGCAAGACTACTTATACAATGTGATACAATACAACACACCCATGCTAAGTACGATAATGTGTCTGCCTAATTATGTCATAGGTCCTTATTAAATGGAGAGATGGGTGGAATGGTATAGTGATGGAATGTGTGAATGTTCTCTCTGTTCTCTCTGCTGTTGTTGGGCTTCTAGGCCATATGTAATGATAGGGTGGCTACATTGACTAGGAGCTGGGTGTGAACTTTATAGTTGAAATCATGTCATTAAGTTAACACCACCAGTCATAAAACTATATTTACATCTACCTCCCATCTGCTGTGAATTAGACAGGATGTTCTCTCTCCTGTTCAAAACTAACATTGTGCTCAATTGACGCACGTAGCTGTTCAGTCAGAATGGCATGTACCCATGATGTATTCATCACACTGTTAAATGCAAATTACTCAATGACTAAAGGGCATGTGATAATATGGTATTCCCATGTGTCAGGGTGTTGAAGAATGTTGATGAGAGTAATTTGTACAAGAGAAAGTTACACATCCTAATATGGTTGCTGAAGTTTCCTTTTCGTGATGGTGTGCAATGGCACAGCACCCATGTCACGCACAGCCACCACGGCTTAAAGGGGTCAGTTCAGTTAAAAGCACATTTTTTTATGATATTTCCACACTATGAGGTAAAAATAACACTGTGAAATTGTGAAAATTATGATAATACCGTTTTTGTGTAAGACCTGTTTGAAATAAATGCCTGAAATTTCAGCCTGTTAAGGTGGGATGGAACATTTGGCCCACATCATTATTATAAAAAACCATCTGGTTAAGGGGGTGGGTTCTAGACCATCCTGTCAGCCAATCAGGGCTATGTATGTAAATATATTTTTATTTTGCTTCATAATGTCCACACGATCAGACTGAGCATTTCAAGTATCAACAGAGGCTCAGGGAAGTAAATTATTCCAAATATATTTCGGAGTTTATGTAAATAAGCACAGTGATTTAGAAATGTCATTAAATGTTGGCTCAAAGTCAAAGGTGTAAAAACTGAATTTCCCAACCTGCTTTGAGAAATGCATACACCTCCAGGTTTTCACCTCCTGGTGAAAGGGTTTGTTCAAATACCATTGCCTCGCTCTGTCCCAGGTACAAACATGCGTCCTTTGTCCTGAACTTATCCACATTCTGTCTTTTATCCGTCTACTGTGTCCGCATTGTGACCAGATTTCCTGGTCTCTGCCTGTATGCACATTATTTGACAGATATTCTTTCAAAATAATATTTAATTATCTATTTTAACAAACACATTGACGCCATAAGTCAATGGTGCCACCTGTCAATAATTTTAGAGGCCGATATAATGATGATTTCACTGTGCAGATCCGTCTACACTTGTAAGACACAATGGGTCCCTGACTACCTCTGGAAGATCTGATCACAATCTTTTAATCATCTACAACTGTTGGAACAGTCAGAATGTGGACAAGACCGGGACAAAGGTTAGAACCAGGTATAAACAGGGCTTTTGAGAAGTATGGCTCAATGATTAATTAGATATTTAGAGAGAGTTTTCTTTCCACAGAGCAGCCCTTGATATGACCCTTTAAACATGCACCAGTGGGAATTGAACTCACAACGATGTTGTTGGTGGTAGCTCCACACTCTTACCCACTGAACCAGACGGGACCTTTTTTAAGGTTGGCAAGACAATTGGACAGACGAAAGCAAAAGTTCCACCTCAGTTTACTCAGATACACTGATTGGAAAAGCCTTGACAGGTGTGAACAAAATGGTGGAAGCCCATCGTTAGGCAGCCTTTCACCAGAGGGATATGCTATAAAGCAGCATCAATGAGTTAGCCAGCTAGATAATTTGCCTAAATCTTCTGGAAAATGATTTAAATTTGAAAATAAAACTTGAAATTGGCATGGTCTAATTGACTCGACAACCAATAAAACATATCCCAGTTCAGATTTCTTAAATGAACCAGAAAATAAAGTTATTTCTGGTTGTTTATCAAGGTTAGCTGGCTAACTCATTGATCCAGCTTTGTTGTGTACCCCTCTGGTCGGTTCTTTCAGATCAGTGAAATGAATGAGGAGAGAGGACAGGCCTTTCAGACTATGCAGAAAGAGCTAAAGCCTCACAGTGATTCTGGTCGTGTTCCCCTGCTCAGACGTTGCATGCATCCTCCGATGGCCGAGTGCCATGTAATCAACTGTGCAGTCGGGCACCAGTTTGCTATAACACATGATGTGTTTAGCTGATACATAAAATACCTATCCAGACGTTGCAAGATCTGGCATGCATCGACAACACTTGGGCAGAGGAACGCGCCCATTGTAGGAAGTAGGAGACAGAGCCCTCTAGTGATCTTCACTAGGCTGTACACCTGCACCTGTATGGATCCACAGCGAAGACTTTTCATCACATGAAGAACCAAGCCTCTTTACCTGAGTCAAAGGTGAGTTTTAAGTTCTTGTTTACCCATAGACTCTTTGTTATTCTTACAGTGATTCGTGTTGACTTTTTATACTCTGGAAATGCTTTTATTAGATCTGGTTCATTGACAAATATTGAGCAACAAGATGACTAATGTCTATGAAGAAACTCATGGAAAGGGTAAAGCCATAGAGCTAGATAGAGGACTCATCTTTTATAGAATCTGTGACAGCATGGGCAGCGCCATTGAGGCTACAACCCATAGGACCCGCCACCCAGTTGACTACTTTGACTACTTAAAATGGCAACAAAAAAAGCATGGTGGAAGCCCCCATGCTAAACTGGCCTTTTGGCATCGAGAGGCCTCTATCATTCTCTATGGGTAAAGCCCTTGAGGATCAGACATCTAGTTTCATCTCGGGAATCCTGGTGAAAACCAGTGACACAATGACTGCCATCTTGCAGGGTAACCCCCACAACATGCCAGAGAATACAGTAATCGATACATTTGATAACAGGCAGTAAGAAAGACCAGAAACCTTTCAACCACCCTTCATACATTTAGCCATAGTGTTTCTTTCAATATTGTGTCACGCAGCACAATGTCCGCATAAACAAAATGCATAATGCTTATGCCAACTTTAGCAGTATGTTAGTCTTGTGTAAGCGCCATGATGATTACTTTACAGTAGTGTCACTGGCAGTTCAACAAGTGATGTATTAAATCGTTTTGTCTGCACATTATTTTGAGATTTCCCTCCGTCATTTAGTGATATGCTCTTTTAATGTCTGGGCTTTGTAATGCAGTGTGTGTGTGGTGTGTGTGCATGTCTTTGTTGTATTACTGTGAAATAGGTGCATCCGCTTGACCTTGTGTAAAGTACTGTGACTGGCCTTAATGTGTGGTGCAGTGGAAAGAGGAGACAGATGGGTAGAACACAGCAGGAAACTCAGTGGTGTAAAGTACTTAAGTAAAAAATACTTTAAAGTACTACTTAAGTCATTTTTGGGGTCTGTATTTTGGGGGTTTTACTTTTAATATTTTTGACTACTTTTACATTTACTTCAGTACATTCCTCAAGAAGAAAATGTACTTTTTACTCCATTAATTTTCCTTGGCACTCAAAAGTACTTGTCACATTTTGAATGCTTAGCATGACAGGAAATCTGTCCAATTCACGCATTTATCAAGAGAACATCCCTGGTCATCCCTACTGCCTCTGATCTGGCGAAGTCACTAAACACACAAGCTTCGTTTGAAAGATGTGTTAGTGTTAGTGTACCCCTGGCTAAAATGGTGTCGTCTGGTTTGCTTAATACAAGAAATGTGGAATAATGTATATGTTTACTTTGGTACTTAAGTGTGAGAAATTACATTTACGTTTGATACTTAAGTACATTTAAAATCAAATACTTTTAGACTTTTACTCAAGTAGGATTTTACTGGGTGACTCTTTTACTTGAGTAATTGTCTATGAAGGTATATTTACTTTCATTCAAGTATGAAAATTGGGTACTTTTTCCACCACTAAGGAAAAGTGGTATCCCATTGGCACAGATGTCAATTCAACGCCTATTCACGTTGGTTCAATGTAATTTAATTTAAATGACGTGAAAACAACGTTGATTCAACCAGTGTGTGCCCAGTTGGATCCCGCTCTTCTGGACACATAGAACTAGCACACAACAACATGGGGATTTTCTCTCCTGTAAGGTTCTCGTGAACTCCTGTGACTCATTGCTTGTCTGAGGAGAAAATGGCACAGTGGAAATGACTTATGTTTGAGTCACCGCTGCCAAAATTGATTTCCCTATTCTATTTTTGACTATGATGATTCTCTTCATTTCAACCAACTACTGTTACTTCAAGGTCAAAGCAGCATGTTCTGGCAACATGTGTTCAAAAAGTGATTTACACACATTGATATCAGCAGGACTACACCAAACTCATGAAGCAAACTGTTGCCTTGTGCTGTGTAAGATAGGCTGCTAATTGGTGGTGGAGGGATGGTGCCAGTGTGAGAAGGTTAGGCTGCAAACACAGACAGTACTTACCAGACTAGAAGGTCACTGACTGGCTGCCAATTAATCTGATTGGCAGTCAGTCAACAAACTCCCTTCACGGTCTGAATAGAACGCCCCTTTAACCCATATATGCCAACACAATATGTTGTCAGTATTCCTACGGAGCATGTAAAGCAGAATATTATCAAATTCCTGTTGCATAGTAATTAAGTTGACTCTGAGGATGGTGTGGTATTAGTGCCTCTGCTTTATAGAACTGAAAAGCAACCAAAAGGTCAAAGGTCGTAGAGAAACAATATGAGTATATATGTCTGTAAGTCGAGCCGTCAACTTTCCCAGCATTGTTGCTTTCGCAAGAATGATATGACAACATGGAGCACATGTAGCAATGATGATTGACAGCCAGGGTTAAAATTAGTCACTCAAAGATAACGGACCAATTTTAAAGAGCATGCATCCATTGAAAATACCCTTAGGCTCTAATTACTGGCTACCACTTAGAAAGAGTGTGAGAGACATTCTTATTCGTTCATGGAAGTTTACTCCTTTACCCTCTGTTTATCATTCAAACTGCATTACATGACGCCTTGCTTCAGAAATGTCTAGATGTTTACGGAAACGTGTGTGACCTCGTCCTATCCTCTGCCGTGGTTGATTGGTTATCGACCACAGGATGTAGTTATTGTTTTGGAGGGGTTCGGAACCGATTTAAGATAAGAACTACAAGAGGTTAGTTAATATGTTCTTTACAAACTATGGTGGGAACGAGAGAGAGAGTACAACTCCCTGCCAATTCCCAGTGTTGCTCGGGGTTGAGATATCTTCAATGTAAACAGAGGCAGAAGGGCTT
This sequence comes from Oncorhynchus kisutch, assembly GCF_002021735.2. Taxonomy (NCBI): domain Eukaryota; kingdom Metazoa; phylum Chordata; class Actinopteri; order Salmoniformes; family Salmonidae; genus Oncorhynchus; species Oncorhynchus kisutch. The sequence continues at coordinate 55,408,020 of NC_034185.2, forward strand.
ACATTGGCTCAGCATTCTATAAAAACTCTACAAACCCTTAGCTCGGCGAGATAGTCTTGTGTTATTTATTCTCTAAACAGCCTTTATCCCAGGCATGTTTTTCAACCATGATGACTGGCCTGTTGCCACAAGGTCTGACAATCCGGCTGGCCTTTGCAGCAGATGCGGTTTCTGTTTCATAACGGTCATGATAGAACAGATATATTTGATTCATTTTTCCTGGACAAATACAGTTGAAGTCGGAAGTTTACATACACTTAGGTTGGAGTCATTAAAGCTTGTTTTTCAACCACTCCACAAATTTCTTGTTAACAAGCTATAGTTTTGGCAAGTCGGTTAGGACATCTACTTTGTGCATGACTCAAGTCATTTTTCCAACAATTGTTTACAAACAGATTATTTCACTTATAATTCACTGTATCACAATTCCAGTGGGTCAGACGTTTACATACAGTAAGTTGATTGTACCTTTAAACAGCTTGGTTTTAGAAGCTTCGGATAGGCTAATTGACGTCATTTGAGTCAATTGGGGGTGTACCTGTGGATGTATTTCAAGGCCTACCTTCACACTCAGTACCTCTTTGCTTGACATTGAAAAATCTAAATAAATCAGCCAAGACCTCAGAAAAAAAATTGTAGACCTCCACACGTCTGGTTCATCCTTGGGAGCAATTTCCAAACACCTGAAGGTACCACGTTCATCTGTACAAACTCAGGAAGGAGACTCGGTCTGTCTCCTAGAGATGAAAGTACTTTGGTGCGAAAAGTGCATATCAATCCCAGAAGAACAGCAAAGGACATTGTGAAGATGCTGGAGGAAACCAGTACAAAAGTATCTATATCCACAGTAAAACCAGTCCGATATCGACAGCAAGGAAGAAGCCACTGCTTCAAAACCGCCATAAACAAGCCAGACTACGGTTTGCAACTGCACATGGGGACAAAGATCATACTTTTTGGAGAAATGTCCTCTGCTCTGATGAAACAAAACGTTTGACCCAAGTTAAACAATTTAAAGACAATGCTACCAAATACTAATTGAGTGTATGTAAACTTCTGACCAACTGGGAATGTGATGAAAGAAATAAAAGCTGAAATAAATCATTCTCTCTACTATTATTCTGACATTTCACATTCTTAAAATAAAGTGGTGATCCTAACTGACCTAAGACAGGGCATTTTTACTAGGATTAAATGTCAGGAATTGTGAAAAACTGAGTTTAAATGTATCTGGCTATGGTGTATGTAAACTTCCGACATCAACTGTATGTTTTCACCACTGATTTGTGGTGTGTTGTGGGCCAATGTGCCTCTTTCCGTTCTATAGCCTTCTTTACCCAGACTCTGATGCAGGTCCTGCCAACAGTCCACTGTCGTTTGTAGCGTCTGCTCGGTCAGTGACCTCAGCAGCACATTCACAGTGTGAGAGAGTCGCAGTGTTTATTTTTCAACTCCATGTCTGAGTGACCTCCACAGCTCGCCTAGTGTGCTCGCTCACAATGATAAGATGTTATTGTAGGACTTCCTATAGCCCTATGGAAACTGTTTTGATTGGGAACCCAAAGGGCTTTTGGACCTGATCCAAATATAACAACTTGGCTTCTATTGGCCGAGAGAGTGAGAAATAAGAGTCAATTTGCAATCAATCATTAGATGGAGAGGAGGAAATTATTTTCGGAACAAAACAATGAGGAGAAATAGTGGAGTTAAATTGGAGTGTTAGAAAAACAATCCTCAGCGTGAAGTAGGTAAATTGTCCGCAGGATGACCGGCTTGGAACCGAGACATATGTTAGGTAAGATAATAACGAAAACTTAATGTGAATCAAATCAACAATGACTGGATGGTTTTTACACAGGGGCCCTAAGCGGGATATGGGTCGGCCATGAAGGTTTAGATAGCTGGCTAGACTAACTTACCTAGCAATCTTATCGACATGAGTGACTTTCAGTGACTGACCTAACACAAGAAAAACTGCTGATGCACTAGCTAACAAATCGAAATTGCATGTGGTGTATTCTTCTATGCTATCTTTCAACAGTAAGTTGAGAACCCCCGACTGAGGTCCCCCCCAAATAGTCCCCCTAGCGGCCGCAGGGCCCTACCTGCAGCGCATAGTCTGAATATAGGCAGATAACAAAAACATCAAAGTCACTTTACTCGTGAGCTCAAGCAAGAGCTGACAAACAATAACTACCACTTACTGTGGTCCGTCAGGGGGGGGTGGGGAGGGGGTCATGGGGAGAATCCGCTATAAGCTAAGTGTCACATTTGATCGCAGGCGTGTGTCTACAGGCACTTCACTGCCCGGTTTGGGCCCATACATTTCAATCTTCACTGCCCGGTTTGGGCCCAACATTTCAATCTTCACTGCCCGGTTTGGGCCCATACATTTCAGTCTTCACTGCCCGGTTTGGGCCCATACATTTCAGTCTTCACTGCCTGGTTTGGGCCCATATATTTCAGTCTTCACTGCCTGGTTTGGGCCCATATATTTCAGTCTTCACTGCCCGGTTTGGGCCCATACATTTCAGTCTTCACTGCCCGGTTTGGGCCCATACATTTCAGTCTTCACTGCCTGGTTTGGGCCCGTACATTTCAGTCTTCACTGCTCAGATTGGGCCCGTACATTTCAGTCTTCACTGCTCAGATTGGGCCCGTACATTTCAGTCTTCACTGCTCAGATTGGGCCCGTACATTTCAGTCTTCACTGCTCAGATTGGGCCCGTACATTTCAGTCTTCACTGCCCGGTTTGGGCCCATACATTTCAGTCTTCACTGCTCAGATTGGGCCCATACATTTCAGTCTTCACTGCTCAGCTTGGGCCTGTACATTTCAGTCATCTATACCCGCAGCAGTCATTACAATGACTGATTACTCCAATTAGCCTAGCATGGTGCCTGCCATGTCTGTCTGCTAAGGGGCTAACCAATCAGAATGGTAAAGAGTTAATGGGCATGCTTGAGATCCAGCTAATTAGGGTGGGAATGAACTTGAATGTGGACTGGTGTGAGAGGAGGGAGGAGTGGCGGGGCGCACACAGATTCATATAGCACACACACACACTCAGGACCCTGAAGGAATGTGCCGAGTGCCAGCTCCCTTAGATTATCCCTCCTTCTTCCCTCTCTCTTTCTTTCTCTCGTTCTGTCTGTTTTCTCAGTACTGCTGTGACTGATGAAGGCTGGAGTGGAGATGCAGATTAAGGTAGATGTGGGGCAGTGACAGACAGAGCCATGTGTTCCAGCCAAGGCTAATCAACAAAAGATAATGACACATTCACTATTAACTTTTTTTCCTCTCTCTCACTCTGTCTTAATATCAGCCTCTGGGGGGCTCTTAGTCTTGAGACACATTGTGATTACATTATGAATCATAGCTGTGGCTAGCGTATTTGTTTTAGAGCAGAGTGAATTGGGACGCTGATGGTTTCTGGCTTTCAGTTAAAAACTCTAGCTCAATTGGTAGAGCATTGTGCTAACAAAGCCAGGATAGTGGGTTTGATTCCTGGGACCACCCATATATAAAATGTATGACTGTAAGTTGCTTTGGATATGCTGAATGGCATAGATACTGAACAAAAATATAAACACAACATGTAAAGTGTTGGTCCCGTGTTTCATGAGCTGAAATAAAATATCCAATAAATGTTTCATATTTACAAAAAGCTAATTTCTCTCAAATTTGTTTACATCCCTGTTAGTGAGCATTTCTCCTTTGCCAAGATAATTCATCCATCTGACAGGTGTGGCATATCAAGAAACTGATTAAAGAGCATGATCATTACACATGTGCACCTTGTGCTGGGGGACAATAAAAGGCCACTCGAAAATGTGCAGTTTTGTCACAACAGAATGCAACAGATGTCTCACGTTTTGAGGGTGTGTGCAATAGGCATGCTGACTGCAGGAATGTCCATCAGAGCTGTTGCCAGAGCTAATGAATCTGTGGGTTTACACAACTGAAGAAGCTACGGACAACAAACACATTTGAATTTTATCGATGGCAATTTGAATGCACAGAGATACTGTGACGAGATCCTGAGGCCCATTTTCATGCCATTCATCCACCGCCATCACCTCATGTTTCAGCCTGATAATGCATGGCCCCACATCTCAAGGATCTGTACACAATTCCTGAAAGCTGAAAATGTCCCAGTTTATCCATGGCCTACCGACTCACCAGACATTTCATCCATTGAGCATGTTTGGGATGCTCTGGATCGACATGTACGACAGCGTGTTCCAGTTCCCGCCAATAACCAGCAATTTTGCAAAGCCATTGAATATGAGTGGGACAACATTCCACCGGCCACAATCAACAGCCTGATCAACTCTATGTGAAGGAGATGTGTCGCGCTGCATGAGGCAAATGATTATCTCACCAGATACGGACTGGTTTTCTGATCCACACCCTACCTTTTTTTTAAGGTACAGTGTCTGTGACCAACAGATGCATATCTGTATTCCCAGTCATGTGAAATCCATAGATTAGGGCCCAATGAATTTATTTCAATTGACTGATTTCCTTATGTGAACTGCAACTCAGTAAAATCATTGAAATTGTTGCATGTTGTGTTTTATATTTTTGTATATGTGGAGGGAATTTGTATTGTATTTGTATTGAAACAGCTACTTGAGCAGATGGTGTTTGATTTACAGTATAATAGGTATGTTGTAGCAATAAGACAATGTAATATTAGAGCCTTTTATCAGAAATACACTTTGGAGTGAACAGATGGCATAGTTTGTTTATACCTTGTTGGACAGTAGTAGGCCTTTCTGCTGTAAAAGACACATGCTTCCTCAACCCTAAAGGAATATCGGTTCACAGTCAAGTCCATAAAAAAAGAAAACATTCAAATTGTGACAGCAAAATGTTTTTTTTCTTATAATCCAATCTAATGCCTTGGAGGATTGACTGTTTTACTGCAATTCGTAATGAACTAAACTGATGACTGAGAAGACGATTGCAAAGAAAATGATTAATGGAATCAATGGGCTTCATTCAACATTCATTAGCCTTGGAGCGATTCCCTTTATTCAATACATATCAACATTAGGGAGGGAGGGTGTATGTTTCTAGTGAATACACTTCCTCCCCTTCCAAAAGCCCTACAGCTCCGGGTAATTAATTTAAGCTGAAATGGAGCGGCTCTCGTCAACTCCACACAATGCAAGAGGTGTGTTTGTTCAACAGTGCTTCATTGTACTCTTTAGTCGTGTGTTGTATTCAATTCATAGAACATTCTTTTTCTTGGGAGAGGCATTTCTCTTGATAGACTACATACAGCAAGACACAGCCACAGAATCCCAACAACAATCAACACACACAGAAAACACAGGATGCACAGTGCAGAACATCAAATCAAAACCCTCACACACAGCCAGTAAAAACAAGCAGGGTTTAGGGAACTATCTTGAGGAAACATAGCAGTGGAGAAGAAGTGATTAAGGACTTCTCCCCCGGCTTAGCCACATCTGGGTAGGGCAGGTCTCAGATCTGCTACTTTTGGTGCTCGCTCTGTAGGTCTATGATCAGACTTTACTACAGAGACTGTGTGGTCTCACTCTGCCAGCTGGCACCTGCTGAGCTCCCAGCATCAAGGTAAGCTGCTCTACACACACACACACACACACACACACACACACACACACACACACACACACACACACACAGAGAGAGTGGGAAACATGCACACATTCACAAACAACTAGAGAGAGACACACACACCACCTCCACTGGCAGGGCTCACCTCTGATCTACCCATGTTTTTGCTGAGCTGCGTCACACTTACTCCTGACTCACACTGAAAGTCAATAACAATGTTCAGGAACAGTGCCTTGGATTTGCAATAGCAGACTCTGTTCCAGAATACTAATGTGTACATCCTTCCAGACAGGTCCAGACACATGACCTGGATGTTTCACCTCTCCAACAGCTTCAGCCAGCTAGAGGCCTGGGAGCTGAGCTAAACAACATGTAAGAGGGAAGGAGAGACGGAGGGAGAAAGGTCTCAGAGGTTAGGCTAGCTCTGTTCTAACTTGCTGTCTCTAGAACAAGGGGTCAATGAATGGACCCTCTAGGAATGACCATTCAGATGTAGAGTGGCAATTTGCTCTGGAAACATTCCATCTCACAGAGCACTTAGCACAGTAGCAGTGAAGGATAATTGTTCTCTTATACATAGAATGACCACTAGAGGGCAACAAGGAAGCATGAATTAATAATGTCAGCTGGAATATACTGAATAGCTGTCTGTTAGTGAACTCCAGTGGTCAAATCCAAACATCACACTGTGGTCAACGAAATAAAGGATTGGCAAAAGCACTGCATTTTTGGTGAAATTGAGAACTGGTGAAATATTAAGATTTTGTCTGTGAAATATACAAGCATTTGAACACATCGAACACATTTGTTTTCTGACTCCGTTAATACATTTGGTAATGCAACATTTATTAGATGCCTTCATCGAAGAAGATGCATTGGGGGCAGTGGTGGAATAAGTACCCAACTGTAAAGATTCCTTAATAGAACATGACTCAAGTAAAAGTCATCCAGTAAAATACTACTTGAGTAAAAGTATTTGGTTTTAAATATACTTAAGTACCAAAAGTAAATGTATAAGTAATTTCAAATGACTTATATTAAGCAAACCAGAAAGGCACCATTACATGTATTTAATTGTTTTACTAATAGCCAGGGGCACACTCCAACACTCAGACATAATTTACAAACGAAGCATTTGTGTTTATGTAGTCTGTCAGATTTTCTCTTGATAAGTGCGTGAATTGGACCATCTTCCTGTCCCGCTAAGCATTAAAAATGTAACTAGCACTTTTGGGTGTCAGAGAAAATGTATAGAGTAAAAAGTACATTAAAAGCTACATTTGTCAAAATTATAAATAGTAAAGTACAGATACCCCCCCAAAATATTTTTACTTAAGTACTTTACACCACTGATTGGCGGTTTGCCACTTAGAGAGCAGCAGGAGCTGCTGAAGACTGTCCAAGCTCCATGGATCTTTGTTTGAATGAAGGTCTTTGGTTCAGTTTGATTGAGTAAGTTATGCTCTGACAGAGCTAGGCCTTTTGAATTAGAGTTTGCTCATGTTCTGGGCCACTCAGAACCATGGTTCTAAGCCTCAGAAGGTGACCATCCCTCCGGCGACCAATTTGGTGGTTGTTTAGCCCCAGGGAAGTCCTGGCTTTTGATCCCAGTCCCCAGCTAAGTTTGTCATTAAAAGTCTATATTTTGGCTTTAACCTGCCTCTTGAGTGTTTGTACTGTGGCCAATCCTCGATTACACCACAGCTTATGTGGCGCTTACAGGAATCAAAGCCAAATCTCTGGTGTTGCAAGCACCATGCTCCAGCACACTGGGTTGTCTATTTCTTTGGATCCACAACTCTCCTTGGTCATTGTTTTTTTATTATGCATCTTTATGATATTTTAGGCCAGGATTCAATTAAAGAGCACTTTGTCAGCAAAGACCTCATTTACAGTACAACGCTGCATATCAAGAAGCTGATTAAATAGCATGATTATACACAGGTGCACCTTGTGCTGGGGACAAGAAAAGGCCACTCTAAAATGTGCAGTTCTCAAGTTGAGGGATTGTGCTATTGGCATGCTGACTGCAGGAATGCCCAAGAGCTGTTGCCAGATAATTTAATGTTCATTTCTCTACCATAAGCCACCTCCAACCTAGTTTTAGAGAATTTGGCAGTACGCCCAACCAGCCTCACAACCGCAGACCACGTGTCACCATGCCAGCCCAGGACCTCCACATCCGGCTTCTTCACCTGCGGGATCATCTGAGACCTGTCACCAGAACAGCTGATGAAACTGAGGGGTATTTCTGTCTGTGAGAAAAAACTCATTCTGATTGGCTGGGCCTGGCTCCCCAGTGGGTGGGCCTATTCCCACCCATGGCTGTGCTCCTGTCCAGTCATTTGAAATGCATAGATTAGGGCCTAATTAATTTATTTCAATTGACTGATTTCTGTGTATGAACTGTAAAATGTTGCATGTTGCATTTATAGTTTTGTTCAGTATAGTTGACAAATTGAATAAGGTGTGCTAGCTCTGGAATATATCAAGTACATGAAAAGGCCTGGGGATCTCCATGAGAGGTTTGAGAAACCACTACTTTATAACATGCCTTGAATTGAATCTCAGCCTGAATGAGGAAAACTTTGAGCAGAATTAGACTTTCTCAAATGATTCATTCCTTGTCCTTTCTCCTAGCCTTCTTTTCAAAATGCAATTGATCTTCTTCATACATTTCAGTTCGTACAGGGCCTAGGGGAGCTCTACTGTGAGGAGGAAGGATGATTGAACAGGAGCATTGTCCAGTATAGCCAGAGAAGACATCTCAGAGGTCTGTTGGTGACCTCTACTGGTCAGGTCCATAGTCAAAGTAAAGATACACAAGACCGGGTATTGTATGTAAAGTTGTTAGTGCAAATAAAATAGATAATTACAGTATCAGTGTAAAGTTTGGACACTCATTCAAGGATTTCCTTTATTTGTACTAATTTAAACATTGTAGAATAATAGTGAAGACATCAAAACTATGGAATCATGTAGTAACAAATCAAAATATATTTGAGATTCTTCAATGTTCAACATTTGTCTTGACAACTTTGCACTCTTGGCCTTCTCTCAACCAGCTTCATGAGGTAGTCACCTGGAATGCATTTCAATTAAAAGGCGTGCTTTGTTAAGTTCATTTGTGGAATTTATTTCCTTATTAAGGCGTTTGAAGTCAGTCAATCTGGAAAAGTGCAGTCGTAAAAACCAAGCGCTACGATGAAACTGGCTCTCATGAGGAACGCCACAGGAAAGGAAGACCCAGAGTTACCTCAGCTGTAGAGAAGAAGTTCATTAGAGTTACCAGCTTCAAATCTCAACTGTTCAGAGGAGTGAGTGAATCAGGCCTTCATGGTCAAATTGCTGCAAAGAAACCACTACTAAAAAAGGACACCAATAAGAAGAGACTTGCTTGGGCCAAGAAACACAACCAATGGACATTAGACCGGTGGAAATATGTCCTTTTGGTCTGATGAGTCAAAATGTGAGATTTGTTTCCAACCGCCATGTCTTTGTGAGACACAGAGTTGGTGAACGGATGACCACTGTGTGGTTCCCACCGTGAAGCATGGTGTGATAGGTAGCCTAGTGGTTAGAGCATTGGGCAAGAAACTGAAAGGTTGCAGGATCGAATCCTGAACAAGGCAGTTGACCCACTGTTCCCCTGTAGGCCGTCATTGCAAATTAGAATTTGTTCTTAACTGACTTGCCTAGTTAAATAAAAAAAAGTTAAAAAACAAAAAATGGTGTAGGGTTGCTTTGCTGGCGACATAGTCAGTGATTAATTTAGAATTCAAGGCACACTTAACCATCATGGCGCTAAGCCATCCCATCTGGTTTGCGTTTAGTGGGACTATCATTTATTTTTCAACAGTACAATGACCCAAAACACACCTCCAGGCTGTGTAAGGGCTATTTAACCAAGCAGGAGAGTGATGGAGTGCAGCATCAGATGACCTGGCCTCCACAATCACCCGACCTCAAACCAATTGAGATGGTTTGGGATGAGTTGGACCGCAGAGAAGGAAAAGCAACCAACAAGTGCTCAGGATGTGGGAATTTCTTTAAGACTGTTGGAAAAGCATTCCTCATGAAGCTGGTTGAGAGAATGCCAAGAGTGTGCAAAGCTGTCAAGACAAAGAGTGGCTACTTTGAAGAATCTAAAACAAAATATATTTTGTTTAACACTTTGAGTTACTACATGATTTCATAGTTTGTTTTCACTATTATTCTACAATGTAGAAAATAGTAAAAATAAGAAAAACCCTTGAGTAGGTGTGTCCAAACTTTTGACTGGTACTGTATATAATGGATTGTGAACAAGTCGATATTTATCCATGATACCTTTATTCATCACTCACATACTAATCCGGAGATCAATTACAAAAATACATATCTTTTTAAAGTCTGAATTTACATTGAGGGTTCTATACTTCTTAAAAGGCTGGATGTGTCTTTCATCCTAAAACAAAGGAGAAGAACAAAACTAAGTAAATAATGAAATGAAGTTTAAAATACTGCATTTGTTTTATACAGTAGATGGTGTATTAGCCTTGGTTAACATTAGAGGGAATACAACATTGATCTAGAGTACTTACATGTTGGCTATTCTTTCCAATCTCCCTTTCATATTCTCCTAAAGAAAATGAGTCAAGACAGAATGAAAAACAAAGTGCTTGATTTAATCCGTATTGCGGAAGATCCGCGTAAAAATTTGATGGTAATTTCCAATTGAGTCGGCATATGCAGAGTTTACCGTGAATGAAGTCTCTCGAACATTGCCTTTAAAATGTCAAAATCAACATATAACGTGGCTCTTTCACAATACTCCAGATTGAATCCAGCCCAAATAGTCTTCTAATGTTTCCATTATATTTACTTGTAATATCTGCCATTACCTCTGGGGGTGCCGTTGTCACACAGGGGCTGATGGGATAGCTAGCAGAAGGGGTGGAGGACTGAGGACGCTCACAGCCAGAGTTGTGTAGGAGGCTCTCTGGAGGACTGGGTCTTGACTCTAAGGGTATGTGAGTATCAGTTTAACTTTTAGATCACACTGGGAATTTGATCTTTCTATTACTGTATTTCAGTTGTTGTATACGATGGCCCCAATAATACTTTACTAAGACACTTTTGTCCAAATCAGTTCCAACCAGTGACTTCTTTTGCATTATCCGCCATGTGATGACTCCAACCTCTATTGATAAGTGACGACGACTCCTAGAGGGGAAAAAAAAACCTTGAAAGCTGTACATTTTTCCATCTTTAACCAGCAAACAGAGATACAGTAGACATTCTAGAATGGACTGACATCATTAGTTCAACATCTGCTTCTACTTGTCATTAGATAGAGGTACGGAGAGTTCTTTAGAAGAGTCTCCAGATCGGACAGATGTGGTGTAAAGATCCCTTCCTACCTGGGCCATGGCTGACACAGTATCCAATAATCCCTTTGCAGTGGATATGGACGGACGGACGGACGGACACACACACCTGGGCCATGGCTGTGGAGAGGGTCAGTCTGGTCTCCAGCAGTAGCACTCTGCTCTCCAGGTTCTCCCACTGGTGCTTGTCTATAGTGATCCTCCCGGCCTTCTCTAGAAGCTCCAGCCTCTGCTCCAGGGCCGAGAGCCTCCCCAGCCTAGTCTGGATCTGCGGCAGCTGGACCTCCAGCGCTGCCAGCCTCCCCTCCACCACCAGGTCCTGGTAGGGGGGGTCACAATCCATTCTGTGTGTGTGTGTGTCACTTTGGTGCTGTGTGTTACAGAGAGAAGGGCTGTGTGTGTGTCTGTGCTTATAATTGTGGAGAAGTATGCTGGTACTCACTGTTTGAGGGACTGTAGGTGCTTGGTTCTGGACCTCCTCCAGTCCCAGCCCCTCCTCCTCTTCCTCAGACTCTTCATTATCAGAGGTTCTACTAGAGGAGACCCAGGAGTCACCCCCAATGTGTCTCTCCACTAGTGGCCTGCTTAGGGACAACTGTGGGAAAGAACCATCTCACCTAGTCATGTTAAGGTCGGGCCATGTACTCATGCAGCATTACAATGGACAATTGTATTATTTTAAAATGTTTTATTTAATCTTTATTTAACTAGGATAGCTCAGGCCTTTTTGATAAAGTGTAGAGCGTTGAACAGGTCTGTTGGGCTACACTGTCATGTCCTTGGCAAAGACTTACTGTGGTGGCCATGGGGTTCATTGTTTCAGCCTGAAATGGGAGAGCCTCACTTTTGGAGTCTGAACTCGAGGCCTGAAAACGAGCTCTCGGCTTTGGCTGCAACACATGGACCTTTTCTTTTACCAGGTAGGCTATTGAGAACACATTCTCTATTACAATACAGACATGGTCTGATCAAGAGGGTGCAATAGTTAATTGAACCGTGAATACCGTATCATCATTATGTCGTTGATGATACGCTTTGCTCTAGGCTCGCCAAAGCTGAGGGAGACAGACTGACCTTGTTGCCTTTGCTGAGCTCTTTGTGTTTCTGCAGGGCGAAGGCGATGACATCACAGAGGATGCAGGTCTTTCTTTCTGCATAGCCAAACTGGAGGAACTGCTGCTTGGTCAGGACGGGTTTGTAGTGGAAGAGATCCCGCAGTACCTAGATGTGGGTGAACAATAGACAGTATGACACACACACACACACACACACACACACACACAGCTGAATTTGCCCTGCTGAAAAATTGTTTCAAATCAAAAATACACCATGGTTGTTTTTTCATTCAAACAGTAAAAAATGCAAAGAGCAAAACCATATTCATTGAAAATGACATTGCAAAGTATCTGGTACAGGGGTTTTAAACTCATTTTGCGCCGGGGGCCACATTCGTTCTTCAAGAAGGTCCAGAGGGTCACACTGAAAATGTGTTCATTTCTTCACCATCAAAACGTGCAAAGAAATTGTCCTGTATCCAATGCTTTTGCAATTTGATGCTACCCGACTGTCTCGGTTTCATTTGAATGATTATTAGTGAGCTGGACACAGTCAAGAAACAGTATAAATGTAGGTCCTTTATATTTTCTACAGTTTCCATTTGGTTGTAATCATTTTTTTTAAAGTATATGGAGTTTGTTTTCCCTTCCAAAAAATGATGTGAATTAAGTGTATCGAGGCAAGGGATACACATGAAAAGGGAATAATAGGAGCTGGAACACATGACAAATCCAAACATTCTACTGATAATTGTAAAACTCACTATAGTTGACATGAGTTCAGGGAAAGATGGCAGTAGGTATGACAGGAGGGCTAAATGAGTGCTTCCCTGTTACACAGACTATAATGCAGAGCAAATGGCTTGTCTCTTTGCACCGTCTTCTGTATGAAATGCTGCTGGTGTGTCGGCCCAATCTGTCTCCCATATTTTTGTGTGTGTGTGTGCCAGCAGTGACTGGGCGCCAGCCAGAGGGTCTAGCTCTTCCTTCTCCCTCTCCTCTCGCCAAAATGAACCGATGCTGTGAGAGGAAGATAGTGCTGAAGCCGCAGGCGAGCTAAGAGAACAGAAGAGGGGATTCTGATCCGAGATGAGAACTTGGACCAACATGGAGTTCCTGTGTTCACCGCAGGAATCAGGATTTCATGTGACCCTTTATAAAATAATTGCTCAAGGACGCTGTGCTGCCAACCACCGGTTGCCAGATGGAAGGAAACACCACCAGAGAGTGTGTTAAATAAAGATGCTGCAGATCAGGGCCCGCTCAGTGAAAACCCTTCTGGTTCTGATAGCAGGGTTAACAGAGGCTATAGTACAGCCTCAACAAAAAGACTGAAAAACCCCTGATGCATGTACACAAGTCATTCCTTCCAAGTCCTCAGTTGGTTGTGATGAGAGAGGAGCTGTAATATTAGAACGTGAGATGAAGGAAATGGCTTAGCCTTGACCTGACCAAGCACAATATCATGAAAAAGGGAATTCCGACAGTGGGATATTTCCCATAGATAGGAATTAATGGAATTTCTAGACTACTTTAAGACTCCATTCATGTCATTTGAGCACCACAGGAATGAAAAGGAATCCCACATGTAGCCTACCTTTAACCTCTACAGGGGAAATCGTGCACTGTTTCAAAATGACTTTATTGGTAGTGAGTGATGCAATAGCAATGTCTTCCATGTGTGTGTATTAGGGGAAAATATTGCAGTTCAGCTCAAGCTTGGAGGGGTTAAACCACAGCAGAGCATCTGGGTAGACAGCCATTGGCCTCAGGAGACCCCAAGGAATAAACTGAAGTCACAGTGTGCGAGTGTGTGTGTCCGTTGCCTGTGAGGAAACTGGAAACACTTTGCCATTTTGAACCATCACGACCATAACTGTGATGTATGAGAGAGGGGATCTAGAGGGGAGTCCCTGCTATTGGGAGAAACTGTTCCGTGTTAGGGAGACGACACTGCATGGGGCCACATGGGGAGAGCGGTGGTGGGGAGCCTACTGGAAAAGTAGGACCCAGGAAAGATCCCAGCACGCAGTGAATGAACAGAGCATTAAATCATAGGGAGGGCATGAAGGAACAAGCCTGGGAGATAATACAGTCAACTGGGGAGTGATGGCTTAGCCGTGTGTTTCTCAAACGGGTAGGTCTAGATGTGGGATTGCTGCAAGGGGGGGGGGGTACATTCAAAAACATGATTTCATCACGAAAGATGTTAGTCATTAGAACACAGACACTCTGCGTCTTCGACCTACCATTCTAATGGAGACCTATGGAGTAAAATCCCTCCACTGTGCATGATGATAGTTAAATACTAAGGCTATGTCACAGAAACATGTTAACCTACAGTACCCAGTCAAAAGTTTGGACACACCTACTCATTCAAGGGTTTTTCTTTATTTTTACTATTTTCTACATTGTAGAATAATAGTCAAGACATCAAAACTATGAAATAACACATAGAATCATGTAGTAAGGTGGGCATTGCGTCAAAGAAGCAGTGCGGCTTGGTTGGGTTGTGTTTCGGAGGATGCACGGCTCTCGACCATCGCCACTCCCGAGTCTATACGGGAGTTGCAGAAATGAGACAAGACTATAACTAACAATTGGATATTGCATTCCTCATGATCTGGTTGAGAGAATGTCAAGAATGTGCAAAGCTGTCATCAAGGCAAAGGGTGGCTACTTTGAAGAATCTAAAATAGATTTTGGTTTGCTTAACACTTTTTTGGTTACTACATTCTCCCATGCGTGTCGTTTCATAGTTTTGATGTCTTCACTATTATTCTACAATGTGGAAAATAAAGAAACCCTTGTCCAAACTTTTGACAGGTACTGTACACTATTACCCTTAATCGATTTGTTTTTTTTAAAGAACACAATAGAATCAATGTGTGGATTTACCTTGTAGATGCATTCGATAAAACGTAGGTCGTTCTTCCCAGTGAGTTCCACTCCGAAGCCCACCAGGTGTTCAGCAAGGTGTGGTGAATAGGAGATGAATGCATAACTCACTATGGGGAGAAAGGCAGAAGGATCCCCTTTGGCCAAGCTGGAGAGATATAGATTGTGTTTTACAATGTGTACTACTGTTTTCATATGAATTAGTATCATTGAGGCCTAAATATATGACAATAATGCTCTGTTCAGACAGGTAGACAGATTTTAATAACAACAAAAAGTTGACCAATCAGATCAGCTCTCATAAAGATCTGATGTAATTGGTCAAAATACCAATTAGTGGAAAAAAATAAGAAAATGACCTGCCTGTCTAAACACAGCTCAACACACATTTTGACAACAATGGAACCCAAACGAGTTCGATAAAAACTAAAAAATATATATATACACGTTTGAAAAGTAGCCAACCTTTTGTCTCCTGTTTTTAAATGATCTCACATCCACAGAAAATTGTATTTGAGCCACATAATTTTTTAAATTCCAAGCATATTGTGTTTGACGCTCTTCACTTCAAAAGGAATTCCTGCTTCCCTGTTCATCAGTTGTGCAGACTGGGGTCCTCGTCAGAGAGGGACCCACGACTGGTTAATGTAAAGCATGTTTACAAACAGAGTTATAGTCGGGCAGGGCTCCGTACAACCCCCTCTGCCACCTGCCGGAGACTTCAAAACAAACCCAGACCATGAACTGCACCCGTGACTACAGCTCCAATCTGGATGTTTATAGGACTACAGATGTTTAGTCTGTCTTCCAGCCAAATCATTTAGTCTTTGTCGCAAATAGCACCCTATAAAGTGCAAAAAAAAAATTAACAGAGCCTTATGGGCCCGTAGTCAAAAGTAGTGCACTATCTGGGGAATAGGGTCCCATATGGGAAACATCCCATCTCGTGACATTATCCTACACTACAGGTTTGCCTATAGCACACAAGAACATCATACAGACTGTTGATAATATTCATTCTAGCCTAAATTTTCATCCTTAATTCATCACAAGTTCCATATGTCATCACACTTGCAATGTGTTGGCACTTTCAAGACAAATACTGAGTGTAATGGACAAGGGCCATAGAAATCAGTGACCCCACAACCTGGATAAAGAGCTGGTCAGATATGCTCATCATAGCAATGGGATCATTGGAAATTAGGCTCATGGTGGAACAAAATATTAAATCATGAGAAATGCTACCATATGCACACCTGCCTCTCCTTCAAGGTCTCATCTGCCCAAAATATTCTTAGATACTGCATGGATGGTTAATAATTAAAATATTTGTAGAATAATAGTGAAGACATCAAATCTATGACATAACACATATGGAACCATGTAGTAACCAAAGAAAATATATATATATATTTGAGATTCTTCAAAGTAGCCACCCTTTGCCTTGATGACAGCTGTGCACACTCTTGGCATTCTCTCAACCAGCTTCACCTGGAATGCTTTTCCAACAGTCTTGAAGGAATTCCCACATATGCCGAGAACTTGTTGGCTGCTTTTCCTTCACTCTGCGGTCCAACTCATCCCAAACCATCTCAATTGGGTTGAGGTCAGGTGATTGTGGCGGCCAGCTCATCTGACGCAGCACTCAATCACTCTCCTTCTTGGTCAAATAACCCTTACACAGCCTGGAGTCGTTTTGGGTCATTGTCCTGTTGAAAAACAAATGATAGTGGGACTAAGCCCAAACCAGATGAAATGTTGCGTCATACTGATGGCAGAGTCTATGGACACTGCCTGGTGTCAACAGTACAGGCTGGTTGCAGTGGTGTACCGCCGACAAATCTGCAGCAACTGCATGACACCATCGCGTCAGCATGTACCAACATGAATGTGGAACATTCACGACTTGTAGAATCCATGCCCCAAATAATTATTGGTATTCTGGAGGCAAAGGGGGGTCTGACCCATGAGAAACAAGATTCTCTGATCTAATGAAACCAAGATTGAACACTTTGTCCTAAATGCCAAGCGTCACGTCTGGAGGAAACATGGCACCATCCATACGGTGAAGCATGGCGGTGGCAGCATCATGCTGTGGGGACTGGGAGACTAGTCAGGATCGAGGCAAAGATGAACGAAGCAAAGTACAGAAAGATCCTTGATGAAAACCTGCTCCAAAGTGGACAGGACCTCAGACTGGGGCGAGGGTTCATCTTCCAACAGGAAAATTACCCTAAGCACACAGCCAAGACAACACAAGAGTGGCTTCGGGATGAGTCTCTGAATGTCCTTGAATGGCCCAGTCAGAGCCCAGGCTTGAACCTGATCGAACATCTCTGGAGAGACCTGAAATAGCTGTGGAGTGAAGCTCCCCATCCAACCTGACAGAGCTTGAGAGGATCTGCAGAGAAGAATGGGAGAAACTCCCCAAATCCAGGTGTACCAAGCTTGTAGCGTCATAGCCAAGAAGACTTGAGGCTGTAATTGCTGCCAAAGGTGTTTCAACAAAGTACTAAGTAAAAGGTCTGAATACTTATGTAAACATACTTTTAAAAATATAGAAATTAGCAAATGTATATATACATACAGTAATGGCAAAAAGTTACAACAAATATGAATTTTCACAAAGTTTGTTGCTTCAGTGTCTTTAGATATTTTTGTCAGATGTTACTATGAAATACTGAAGTATAATTACAAGCATTTCATAAGTGTCAAAGGTCTTTATTGACAATTACATGAAGATGCAAAGAGTCAATATTTGTAGTGTTGACCCTTCTTTTTCAAGACCTCTGCAATCCGCCCTGGCATGCTGTCAATTAACTTCTGGGCCACATCCTGACTGATGGCAGCCCATTCATGCATAATCAATGCTTGGAGTTTGTCAGAATTTGTGGGGTTTTGTTTGACCACCCGCCATTTCAGGATTGACCACAAGTTCTCAATGGGATTAAGGTCTGGGGAGTTTCCTGGCCATGGACCCAAACTATCGATGTTTGTTCCCCGAGCCACTTAAGTATCACTTTTGCCTTGTGGCAAGGTGCTCCATCATACTGGAAAAGGCATTGTTCATCACCAAACGGTTCCTGGATGGTTGGGAGAAGTTGCTCTTGGAGGATGTGTTGGTACCATTCTTTTTTCATGGCTGTGTTCTGAGGCAAAATTTTGAGTGAGCCCACTCCCTTGGCTGAGAAGCAACCCCACACATGAATGGTCTCAGGATGCTTTACGGTTGGCATGACGCAGGACTGATGGTAGCGCTCACCTTGTCTTCGCCGGACAAGCTTTTTTCCGGATGCCCCAAACAATCGGAAAGGGGATTCATCAGAGAAAATGACTTTACCCCAGTCCTCAGCAGTCCAATCGCTGTACCTTTTGCAGAATATCAGTCTGTCCCCAATGTTTTTCCTGGAGAGAAGTGGCTTCTGTGCTGCCCTTCTTGACACCAGGCCATCCTCCAAAAGTCTTCGACCTCACTGTGTGTGCAGATGCACTCACACCTGCCTGCTGCCATTCCTGAGCAAGCTCTGTACTGGTGGTGCCCCGATCCCGTATTTGTGCCATTCCGAAGGTGAATGGGCAAGACAACATATTTCAGTTCCTTTTAACGGGGTATGTTAGTAGGTGCCAGAGGCACCAGTTTTTGGAAGGGCTGCAACACTGCTGGGTTTTTCACACTCAACAGTTTCCTGTGTGTATCAAGGTCCTCCACACAAAGGACATCCAGCCAACTTGAAAAAAATGTGGGAAGCATTGGAGTCAACATGGGCCAGCATCCCTGTGAAACGCTTGACACCTTGTAGAGTTATGCCACGATGAATTGATGCTCTGAGGGCAACTCATTATTAGGAAGGCGTTCTTAATGTTTGGTATAAGCCATGTATACTGTATACAGTGAGCTCCAAAAGTATTGGGAAAGTGACACATGTTGTTGTTTTGGCTCTGTACTCCAATACTTTGCATTTTAACTTCATAGTCAAATACTGAATGTCAGTTTTAATTTGAGGGTATTTTCATACCAAAAGTATTGAGATAAATTAACATGTGTATTAAAGTTGTCAAAAGTTCAGTATTTGATCCCATATTGCTAGCATGCAATGATTACATCAAGCTTGTGACTCTACAAACTTGTTGGATGCATTTGCTGTTTGTTTTGGTTGCGTTTCAGATTATTTCATGCCCAATAGAAATTAATGGTAAATAATGTATTGTGTCATTTGAGTCACTTTCACTTTAACTATAATGTGCTTCTAAACACTTATACATTCACGGGGATGCTACAATGATTACAGATAGTCCTGAATGAATTGTAAATAATGATTAGTGAGAAAGTTACTCACAAATTTCATACCCCAAGACTTACTAACCTCTCCCAATATAATAACAGGGGAGAATAGCATTTGGGGGTGTATGATATTTGTGCATCGAACATTCTCACTCATCATTATTCACGATTCATTCAGATCTATCTAATAACAATAGCAAAAATGGAGGGACTATGTACAAAAATTGTCATTTCTAAACGGTTCATACACTCAAATGACAGCTGACATTCTGCACATTAAACTCAATCATTGTATCATTTCAAATCCAAAGTGTCAACCCACTGTCCACCAGTCTTGGAACACCTGATGGTCAAATCAGGTGCTGGAGTACAGAGGCAAACAACAAAAATGGTCACTGCCCCAATACGTTTGGAGCTCACTAGATATCAGAATGAATTAATAAATATATGGGGGATTTATTTCTCCAATGTAAGCAAGTAAAAATGACAAATGTTCAAACATCTCCTACACTGCAACTAAGAGACTGAATAGTGGAGCCGTCATGTGGCCATCAACTGAACAACCACAACACAGGTGCCGACAGATTGTAAAGCTGGCTCCTTCCCTCAAAAAGTTTGGGAACGTGTCACAATTGTTTAGTTAGCACTGGCACCATTTTTTATCCATGACCTAGCTAACATACCCATTATAGTCGACCTCTCTTGGGTACTTCAATGCCCGTAGTTTAACATCCAGCTTCCGAAGACATCCTTTCAAATCACCGGTTGACATCATTGTGGACCTTGAAGATGCAAATGACAGACAGGTAACGTTACCACAACAATTCTCCCATTTAACAAATTTTGCAACGAATGGATAAAACACCAACTAGCTAACTAACAAACAATATAACGTTAAATGTTGGCTAGCTACCAACACAGCTTTCCAGCAAGTTACTTGCTAACGTTAGATTTTGTTGAGGTGACACGTTGTAGCAGCTACTGAAACATACCATAACACAAAATATAATAAATTACCTTGTATTTAAGTAGAAGGGCTTGCCAAATTAGCTCGCTAACTGGACATGTATTTTGTTTGTTTTGCCCGGGTAAATAACATAACTGCTGCGATTGGTTGCCATGATAAGTGAATCAGAAAAACTAGAAGGAAGATTCAAAAGAGCACATTCGTAGCTACATGGCGGTAAAAGTTTTGTTTGTAGACTTCTGGTTTTAATGTCGATGGTAAAATGACGACGACTTATGAAACAAGCTGAACTTACTAAATCCATGTAAAACGCCGTCTTTTCTGTCTGTAGTTGAAAGGAAAACAAAAGTATTCTGGTTAGCTACCTTTAATGTGTTAGAAGAAACAAAGCAATGCACTGCAGATTTTTTTGTAAAAAGTCCAATGGATTTCTGTGTAGCCCGACATTTTTTTCTAGAATAATATTTTTGAAACAAAACAATTGAAAGATTGTATATATCATAGTTAAGTACCATTCACAATCGTTAGATGGATTTACTCAGTTACAGTCACGTCATTTCCACCAATAACAAGCGAAACGTCAAACCAGACAACTGTGCGTGTGAAAAGAGGAGGGAGAAAGGAGGAGTTGAGGAAGCCCTATATTGAGTGATAGGGGCAGATTAGGCCTTATGTCACTTTGTGAGCAGTTTTTCTCTACAACAGCGACGATAGTGGGTATTTTTGGCCAGCATTCAGCGGAGATGGGAACATCTGGTTACCGGTAGAAGACCCAAAACTATTCCCACCGAAGTTGTTTACGTTCCTGACTGTGTATACGTCGCGGCGGCGGTACAATCTTCCATACAATTCAGGTAGGTGGCGCTGATTACAATGGTCGGTCATTGACAAGACGATGGCAGTTTGGCTTGTAATAATTATATTGAAGAAAGGCGAGGGCTTTAGGTAAATTTGGCTTGATAGTGAAATTATTACATATCAGCTTCTGAACATAACTTCAATGTTGATGTTGTTTACAGCAAGACACTGAACGTATTTCCAGCCCACTACTATCTGACTTTGTATGACAGTTTATCCAATTACTGAATTAGGCAAACGTCAACAGACGATGGGGCACATAACTCTAGTGCTTGACAGAGTATGGTCACTCTGTTCACCAAGAGACAGTTCTTATTACATGACTACAGGTATGTATGAATGTCCTTCTCACTAGCGAAACGTTTGCATTAGTTTGTTAAAGATTGTACATTCAGTAGGCAGCTGATCAGAATGATTTCTCAGAATCTGTATTGTGCGTCACTTTATCGACTGTACACCTACCATTGGGTACAACATTCTCCGTACAGGTAGGCTACCACCTGTTTTTCCATCACTAATAAGTCAAAACCCACTGTAGATAGTTGCTCATTTTAAACTCAAATGATATGTTTGCAACCACCAGATTCAGTTAAAACACCCCCCAAAACCAACTAATTTGAATGCCCCACCCCATGAACCAACTACCAATTTAGACCAACCATATGCCTGTCCTGTGCATTCCCTATACATCAGTTCAGCCAATGTGATCACACCATGCACTGTGCAAGTTTGCTCTTTCTACTGAATTATTTGTTCAGAAAATGATTAAAATAATTGACTAGCAAGCCAGGCCGTCATAAGTATGACAGTAAGACATCCATCCACATTTGAACAAATGCACCCTTAGGTCAGTTGAACTAATCCAAACAGTTTAGGCTATGTATCTAGACCTAGTCTAGGCCTACATATCTAGGACCATCTATGACCTACAGTAACCCTCTCGCCATATAACCAGTAGACAGACTCGTGTCAACTTTAAAGATGCACATGCAGAAATAGCTCTGCCTTTTCCTGGTTGCTAAAATTCTAATAGTTTTCCTAATTTCTGTTTGTGACAAAATAATCAGTCAGTGTAGAGAATCATTGTACCATCTAAACCGCTGTGAAATATGTTTTCCATATCCAATTTATTTTCTATTTTCAGCTGTTTAAAGTAGAGGTCAACCGATTATGATTTTAACGCCGATACCAATTATTGGAGGACCAAAAAAGTCGATACTGATTAATCGGCCGATTTAAAAAATATATATATATATATTTGTAATAACGACAATTACAATAATACTGAATTAACACTTATTTTAACGTAATATAAAACATCAATAAAATCTATTTAGCCTCAAATAAATAATGAAACATGTTCAATTTGGTTTAAATAATTCAAAAACAAAGTTTTGGAAAAGTAATATGTGCCATGTAAAATATGTGCCATGTATAAAAGCTAATGTTTAAGTTCCATGCTCAGAACATGAGAACATGTGAAAGTTGGTTGTTCCTTTTAACATGAGACTTCAATATTACAAGGTAAGAGGTTTTAGGTTGTAGATAATATAGTATTTATATAACTATTTCTCTCTATACCATTTGTATTTCATATACCTTTGACTATTGGATGTTCTTATAGGCACTTTAGTATTGCCAGTGTAACAGTATAGCTTCCGTCCCCCTCCTCGCAACCAACCTGGGCTCGAACCAGGAACACATCGACAACAGCCACACTCGAAGCATCGTTACCCATCGCTCCACAAAATCCGTGGCCCTTGCAGCGCAAGGGGAATAACTACTCCAAATCTAAAAGCGAATGACGTTTGAAACAGTATTAGCGCACACCTAGCTAACCAGCTAGCCATTTCACATCAGTTACACCAGCCATTATATGCTGATAGGCTTGAAGTCATAAACAGCGCTGTGCTTGCGAAGAGCTGCTGGCAAAACGCACGAAAGTGCTGTTTGAATGAATGATTACGGGCCTGCTGCTGCTCAGTCAGACTGCTCTATCAAATCAGACTTAATTATAACATAATAACACACAGAAATATGAGCCTTTGGTCATTAATAAGATCGAATCCGGAAACTATCATTTCGAAAACAAAACGTTTATTATTTCAGTGAAATACGGAACCGTTCTGTATTTTATCTAACGGGTGGCATCCCTAAGTCTAAATATTCTTGTTACATTGCACAACCTTCAATGTATGTCATAATTATGTAAAATTCTGGCAAATTAGTTCGCAATGAGCCAGGCAGCCCAAACTTGCATATACCCTGACTCTGCGTGCAATGAACGCAAGAGAAATGACACAATTTCACCTGGTTAATATTGCCTGCTAACCTGGATTAGTAGTTATAACTAGTGATTATGATTGATTGTTTTTTATAAGATAAGTTTAATGCTAGCTAGCAATTTACCTTGGCTTCTACTGCATTCACGTAACAGGCAGGCTACTCGTGGAGTGCAATGGTTAGAGCGTTGGACTAGTTAACTGTGCGGTTGCAACATTGGAACCGCTGAGCTGACAAGGTGAAAATCTGTCGTTCTGCCCCTGAACAAGGCAGTTAACCCACAGTTCCTAGGCAGTCATTGAAAATAAGAATGTGTTCTTAACTGACTTGCCTAGTTAAATAAAAGGTATAAAATTACAAAATATATACACATTTAATTAAAAAGATAATCGGAACTCGGCGCCCAAAAAGACCGATTTCCGATTGTTATGAAAACTTGAAATCGACCCTAATTAATCGGCCATTCCGATTAATCGGTTGACCCCTAGTTTGAAGCTTGTGTACAAAAGTAAAAGATGCAAAAAAATAAACATAACAGGAATCATGGACATAGCTTACAAAGAACATAACTAGCACTTTTTAGACTTGCTTTCAATGAGACTGACATATCTAGAACACACATTTCTTTGAATTTGGTCAGCTTGCCCAAAAAGTTACATATTGTAGCTTTAAGACATTCCCAAGTGTGTTTTTTGAGCAGCCTACAGTCTTAATGCTCTTCACGTGTAACCACGCCAGCCCAGGACCTCCAGATCCAGGCTTCTTCACCTGCGGGATTGAAACTTGGAGTGTTTCTGTCTGTAATAGAGCCCTTTTGTGGGGAAAAACATATTCTGATTGGCCTGGCCTGGCTCCAGTGGGTGGGCCTGTGCCCCCCCCCACCCCCAAGCCCACAGATGGCTGCACTGCTGTCCAATCACGTGAAATCCATAGATTAGGGCCTAATTTATTTAAATTGGACTAATTTCATTATGAACTGTAACTCAGTAAAATCGTTAATTGTTGCATTTATATTTTTGTTCAGTATATTTCGAAATGGCTTGTTGTGTAAAGTCACATTAGAATCTGCCTCGACCACTTACAGAGACTGTTCCAGAGTGCCCTTTCAGGAAGCAATTGCTTTGATTTGATCGGGCTAATGTATGCGAGATGACACATGAAAGTAGAGGCAATCGTTGAGATGTTTCTGCGGACAAACAGCTAGGGTCTGAATCCAGATTAAATTAACCCGTCACGGATGTTTCTCTATTTTGTGACAACCGCTGAGCCCTTCAGTGACTCAGCATAGCAGGGTAACTCCAAGATAGCTATGCCTACCATCAGCTGTTGCCATGCCAGTGACTAAATTAACCAGGAAGTAATCCAGCTGCCCAAACATTTAAACAAGGTAGAACGATGGCCTCCGTTTTTATATTGGATTGTTAAAATAGGACTTTGGATCACTCAAATGTAATTATAAAGCCCTTTTTACATCAGCAGATGTCACAGAGGGCTATACAGAAACCCAGCCTAAAACCCCAAACAGCAAGCAATGCAGATGTAGGTGCACAGAAAAAACTCCCTAGAAAGGCAGGAACCTAGGAAGAAACCTAGAAAGGAATCAGGCTCTGAGGGGTGGCCACTCCTCTTCTGGCTGTGCCGGGTGGAGATTATAAGAGTACATGGCTATTTAAGGCCAGATTGGATGGCCAGGAAATTCCCAATTTAATGCCTAGTAACTAGACCACTGAGCTACTTCTGTTTGATATTCCTCCTGAGGGAACCTATTCCCTATGTGACACATGCAGACTGTGCTGCCTGTGTTGTCTTGCCTTTACACCAGATCCTGCAGATGGGTCAGGGGCTGTGGAGGGTGGCCAGGAACCAGCAGCTGCAGCAGGAGTATGGAGAGCACTGGGATGCTGGACCTGGCCTTGACGGAGATCCCCAGGATTTGGGGATGGAGATGGGGGTTAACCCAGGCCAGGCTCCCCCCTCCCCCGGGGTGGGCGACCTGCCACCTCACCCCCACCCGCGGCGCCACCCCCAGCACTGCCAAGGGGCAGACATCTACCAGCTGCTACGTGCCCGCCGGGGGAAGGAGCAGCAGGGTTTCATAGACCTGGAGATGCTTCCTCCAGAGCTCAGCATCACCATCCTGTCCTACCTGAACGCTACAGACCTCTGTCTGGCATCCTGCGTGTGGCAGGACCTGGGCCACGACGAGTACCTCTGGCAGGGGTGAGTAGTAGACTGACAGGGTCTGTGGAAGGGAGGAAGGGGTGAGTAGTAGACTGACTGGGTCTGTGGAAGGGAGGCAGGGGTGAGTAGTAGACTGACAGGGTCTGTGGAAGGAAGGCAGGGGTGAGTAGTAGACTGACAGGGTCTGTGGAAGGGAGGCAGGGGTGAGTAGTAGACTGACTGGGTCTGTGGAAGGGAGGCAGGGGTAAGTAGTAGACTGACTGGGTCTGTGGAAGGGAGGCAGGGGTAAGTAGTAGACTGACTGGGTCTGTGGAAGGGAGGCAGGGGTGAGTAAGTAGACTGACTGGGTCTGTGGAAGGGAGGCAGGGGTAAGTAGTAGACTGACTGGGTCTGTGGAAGGGAGGCAGGGGTAAGTAGTAGACTGACTGGGTCTGTGGAAGGGAGGCAGGGGTGAGTAAGTAGACTGACTCGGTCAGTTAGCGGGTGTTCAGAATGAATTATTAAAACTAATGTCACTAATTGGTATTTTGACCAAATAAGATCAGCTTTTTTAAATGTGAAAAGTTCTGATGTTATTGGTCAAAAGACCAATTATTGGACAAAATATCAGAATCGGGCTCCCTGTGTGAACGCAGCCAATGAGAAGTGTGCTGCAGGACAGGACCTGATACACCATTACAGATTCATCTATGTTTTTAATTGTCCACAAATCATTCAAATGGTGCTTGCCACAAGTATAACATGTACCAGGTTCTGTGTCTTTAATGGTTCAAAGAGTTGATTGGGTGATCATGTTTCTAATTGCAGTCCTCCCTTTTTCTCTGTCGCTCCCTTGTTCCCTGACTTGCTCTCTCTTTCTCTGTCTGGCTGTGCCCTAGTTTGTGTAAGTCCACATGGGGTCACTGTTCCATCTACAATAGAAGGCTTCCCTATGGCTTCTCATATAGAAGACTCTACATGATGCTAGATGAAGGCAGTCTGACGTTCAACGCTAACCATCAGGAGGTAAGTCATCTCTTTTTCACCTTTATCCCAAATGCCTCGTCCACCTTTTTAAAGCACCACTTCCCCACTGAAACACTCCGGTTTCCCGGACGTAGATAAAGCCGGCTTAATCTGTTTCCGGGAAATTGTTCAGTATGTATATATATATGTATATATGTATATGGACCAATTAGCTTTTTTTCACTACGTTATTGATTCTTGATTTTTTTGACCACAAAAAATATATGATTTAGAAATAGTGAGTACACAATGAACCCACCACACTTTACACATCAAACCCACCACACTTCAGCCCACCTTGAAGACAAATGACTACCAGCTAAATTACTTGTTTACTGCCGATGCATACATTCTGAAAGACATCAGCCTTGAAGGTCACTGCAGGTCAAAGCCTGGTTCCCGAGAATCTGTGGAACATTCTAATGGCGTTATTTGGTCTGTCTGTATCGCTAAGTGGATTAGGCTCACTATGGCCAGCCACTTAAAGGGCATGTGATAGCTGTGTGATGGACTGAAATGGTGCTGGGTCTCTACTCTCCCCCTCTAATCCCTCTTTCTCTCTGTGTGTGTTTCATATTGACTCCCCCCCCCCCCCCCCCCCCCCAATAGGGTATCAGTTACTTCATGTCCAAAGGCATACTGGTGGACCACCCCAAGGAGCTGGCCAAGTTCATCTTCTGCACTCGCATGCTCAACTGGAAAATGCTGAGGGTATACCTAGATGAGAGGTGGGTTTTCTTCATTGAATTCTCACTGGGCTTTTTTCAAATTCTTATTGGCTTGTCTCTAATTACAGGAGAGATGTGTTGGACGAGCTGGTCACGCTGCACAACTTCAGTAACCAGTTCCTGCCCAACGCACTGAGGGACTTCTTTAGGCACATCCACGCCCCAGAGGAGAGGGGAGAATATCTGGAGACGCTCATCACCAAGTTCTCCCACCGCTTCTGTGCCTGCAACCCTGTCCTGGTCCGGGACGTGGGTCTCAGCCCAGGTCAGTGCACTGCAGGGAGTTGTAGTTCTAATCTGCAGGGTGTTTAGGGAAGTCGGATGAGTGTTATGTTAATTCAGCCTATGTGAGCGGAGGGAGTTGTAGTTCTACAGGATGTTTAGTGGGGGGAAATTGTAGTAATAAATAATAAATATTTTTTTTGCCGATCTAGCTGTCTGCCCGCGCTATAGAGTGCTATATCGGTCTGCTAATATAGGACTAGTGAAGGCCCAGCGCACTACTTTTGTAAGAGAAATGTATATTTAAAAAAAATATATATGGGCCTCCTGAGTGGCACAGCGGTCTAAGGCAGTGCTAGATATGTCACTATAGACCCGGGTTCGGTCCCGGGCTGTATCACAACCGGCCGTGATCGGGAGTCCCATAGGGCTGCACACAATTGTCCCAGTGTCGTCCGGGTTAGGGGAGGTGACTTTAATTGGCTCATCTCAATCTAGCGACTCCTTGTGGCGGGCCAGGTGCCTGCAGGCTGACCCCGGTCGTCAGTTGAACGGTGTTTCCTCTGACACATTGGTGCGGCTGGCTTCCAGGTTAAGGGGGCATGAGTTAAGAAGTGCGGTTAGGTGGGTCATGTTTCGGACGCATGACTCGACCTTCGCCTCCCCGAGCCCGTTGGGGAGTTGCAGCGACGAGACAAGATTGTAATTGGGGAGAAAAAGGGTGTAAAATACAAAAATATATACAGTCAGATCATACATTTTTGTCCATTGACCATGTTGTTATTGTTTTAGCTGTCTACCATAGCATATTGGAGTTAAAATGAAAGGATGAATATGAGCTTGAGGGTATTTACATCCAAATCAGGTGAATGGTGTAGGAATTACAGCACTTTTTATGTGGTCCCCCCCATTTTAAGGGACCAAAAGTCATTGGACAATTGGCTGCTCAGCTGTTCCATGGCCAGGTGTGTGTTATTCCCTCATTGGTTAATTTACAGGTAAGCAGATAAGGTATAGAGTTGATTTCAAGTGTGGCATTTGCATTTGGAATCTGTTGCTGTTAACCCTCAATATGAAATCCAAAGAGCTGTCCTTGCCATTGAAGGAAGACATCATTAGGCATGAAAAATCAAAACAAACCCATCAGGTGTAAACACATTAGGTGTGGCCAAATCAACTATTTGGTACATTCTTAGAAAGAAAGAACGCTAAGGAACACCAAAAGGTCCGGAAGATCACCAAAACAACTGTGGTGGATGACAGAATTCATTCCCTGGGGAAGAAAACCCCTTTTCACAACAGTTGTCCAGATCAAGAACACCCTCCAGGAGGCAGGCGTATCTGTGTCAAAGTCAACAATGAAGAGAAGACTTCACCAGAGTAAATACAGAGGGTTTACCACAAGATGTAAACCATTGGTAAGCCTCAAACAGGAACACAGCTTTAGAGTTTGCCAAAAAACATCTAAAAAAGCCTGTACATTTCTGGAACAACATGCTATGGACAGATGAGACAAAGATCAACTCGTACCAGAATGATTAGAAGCGTATGGAGAAGGGAAGGAACTGCTCGTGATCTGAAGTATACCACCTCATCTGTGAAGCATGGTGGAGGTTGTGTTATGGCGTGGGCATGTATGGCTGCTTCCCTTGTATTTATTGATGTGACTGCTGACAAAAGCAGCAGGATGAATTCTGAAGTGTTTAGGGCTATATTATCTGCTCAGATTCAGCCAAAAGCTTCAAAACTCATTGGACGGTGTTTCACAGTAGAGAGGGACATTGACCCGAAGCATATTGCGAAAGCAACCCAATACTTTTTTTAAGGCAAAGAAGTGGAATATTCTGCAATAAACAAGTCAATCACCTGACCTGAATCGAATTTGAGAATGCATTTCACTTGCTGAAGGCAAAACTCCCCAAGAACAAGCAGGAACTGAAGACTGCTGCAGTAAAAGCCTGGCAGAGCATCACCAGGGAAGAAACCCAGCATCTGGTGATGTCTATGGGTTCCAGACTTCAGGCAGTCATTGACTGCAAAGGATTTGCAACCAAGTATTAAGTAATTTAATTTGATTGTCAGTTTGTCCAAGTATGTATAAAAAATTGTTGAAATTCCTAAATGGTTCATACAATAATTTTTACAAAACTGTTAAATTTAAGGATAAATCTACACTTAAAGCACATCTTGATTGTTTGTCTTTATTTTTACTATTTTCTACATAGTGAAGACATCAAAACTATGAAATGGCACGTGGAATCATGTAGTAACCGAAAAAGTGTTAAACAGATAAATATATTTGAGATTCTTCAAAGTAGCCACCCCTTGCCTTTGACAGCTTTGCACACGCTTGGCATTCTCTCAACCAGCTTCATGAGGTAATCACCTGGAATGCATTTCAATGATCAGGTGTGCCTTGTTAATTTGTGGAATTTCTTTCCTTAATGCGTTTGAGCCAATCAGTTGTGTTGTGACAAGGTAGGGGTGGTGTGGTGTACAGAAGATTGCCCTATTTGGTAAAAGACCAAGTCCATATTTTGGACAAGAATTATAAGACCTGAAGGACAGTCAATCTGGAAAATGTTAACTTTGAACGTTTCTTCAAGTGCAGTTGCAAAAACCATCAAGCGCAATGATGAAACTGGCTGCCATGAGGACTGCCACAATAAAGGAAGACCCAGAGTTACCTCTGCTGCAGAGGATAAGTTCATTAGCATTACCAGCCTAAGAAATTGTAGCCCAAACAAATGCTTCAGAGTTCAAGTAACAGACACATCTCAACAACAACGGTTCAGAGTAGACTGTGTGAATCAGGCCTTCATGGTCGAATCGCTGCAAAGAAACCACTACTAAAGGACACCAATAAGAAAACAAGACTTGCTTGGGCCAAGAAACACGAGCAATGGACATTTGAGTCCACATTTTTTATTTTTCGTTCCAACCGCCGTGAGACCCAGAGTAGGTCAACGGATGATCTCTGCATGTGTGGTTCCCACCGTGAAGCATGGAGGAGGTGTGTGGGTGTGCTTTGCTGGTGACATTGTTGCTGATTTTTATTTAGAATTCAAGGCACACTTAGCCAGCATGGCTACCACAGCATTTTGCAGCGATACGCCATCCCATCTGGTTTGGGCTTAGTGGGACTATCATTTGTTTTTCTACAGGACAATGACCCAACACACACTTCCAGGCTGTGTAAGGGCTATTTGACCAAGAAGGAGAGTGATGGAGAGCTGCATCAGATGACCTCGCCTCCACAATCACTCGACCTCAACCCAAGTGAGATGGTTTGGGCTGAGTGGGGCCGCAGTGACAGATGGATTCAACCAGTCTAGACGTAGGTCTGCTTTAGAGGACCGAGCCCTAGAAGACCCAAGTACTGTAAAAGGCCCTTTACTCCACTAGGAGCTAAAAGGAATAGGTGATGTCACTGTAAACACCTGACATCATGCGTCTATCTGGTCTTGTCTTGTCGACAGTGCCTGCAACCACCTGCCAGTTTCTGCCACAGTCGAACAACTCCTAACTCGGGGTCCACGCTCAACAAATCCCACAGGCTTTAGGTCTTCTCTCGTCTGTTGATCTCCCCACAATGCCTCTGTAATTTACAAAGGGCTCTGATGTTGCACTTGACCCAAGTTGTCCTGTCCTTGTTGCATGATTCAAATGTGTGAGAAATCTTTGTACTAACACTGTCATTGGTCCCTAAAGCCACAATAATCCCACGGGTTTAAAGTGTTTGGCTGGAGCGCTGCCCTCACTCTCCTATCGCAGAACGGCGTTGTAATAACATCTGGTGTGGTTCTCGGCCGCTCTGCGTCGTCCTGGAGGAGAAGCCGGCTGATTTATTATAAACTTACTGGCGATAGAATTGGCAGAGCAGTAAAGGAGGAGCGGAGATGTAGGCTCTCACACTTTCTCTCGCTCTCTCCCACTCTAACGAGACCCCCTGTTCAGCCCCTCTTAGTCTGCCCAGAACCAGGGCTGATACCCACACTGTAAGGTCTGAGAATATGAGTAGACATGTCTCTTTCCTTCCCTGTTATGTGTCCTGTAAAATAATATTATTCACACTTCAGAATGTGTTTATTTTTTTAGACATGTCATTATGAAGCTATTTTTCTTTATCTGCCCTTCTTGTTCTGATGCTCTCCCTGTCATTTATTCTTAAACTCCCACCCACCCTCTCAGCCAATTGATGACCACACAATGAACAGAGAAAGTATTGCTGGACTGAGAGAGACAGCAACTAAAACATTGGGGCTGGCTAATATATTGAATACATGTATATTACTAAGCAAGGTTTTTAAAAAATATGTATTTTGTTGGTGTGTGTGTGCCCCATTGCCATTATTTATCTTAAGTCTAAAATAATTTTTTTGGTAAACACCATCACTTTTATTTATTAATATATTTATCATTTAGCAGACGCTATTATCCAGGGTGACAAAGTGCCTTGCTCAAGGTCACATCGGCAGATTTTTCACCTTGTCGGCCCAGGATTCAAACCAGCGACCTTTGGGTTACTGGCCCAACGCTCTTAACCGCTAGGCTAGCTGCCACCTCACAGCTCCTTATACAACTTAATCTTCATTGGATGCTTGGTGCTGGGACTTGTTTGACCTCTCTCACATTCTGTCCATCTCTCCTCTCCAGATGCGGTGTATGTGCTCTGCTACTCGCTCATCCTGCTGTCTATAGACTTGACCAGCCCGCACGTCAAGAACAAGATGTCCAAACGCGAGTTCATCCGCAACACGCGCCACGCTGCCCAGAACATCAGCGAGGACTTTGTCGGCCATCTTTACGACAACATCTATCTCATCGGCCACGTGGCGGCCTAACCGGGAAGTGACGAGGAGTGGAAGTCGGTGAATACATGAACCAGTGATTGCACTGATGCAAGATACTACTTTGGACAATAGTTGTTGCTGGTCATTCTTAATATAGGGTCCTGTACTGCTAGCAATGATGCTTGTTTCCATACTGGGTGGGAGGCGATCTGTTCTCCAGCTGTAGAGCCAATGGAGACCAAGTAGCGTAGCGATTTGGCCCGCCCACATGAAGTGACATCTTAAGGTGTGAGATATAGCCTCAGACAGGCTAGATGTATATTCAGCACAAAAGTAGCATATGACAATATAACCAACTACTTCCAGCTTAACCACGCAGAAGTGTAGCTCCAGTATGTTAACGAAGTCAAGAAGAAGTTAAACATATGCCATGAACAAGGACTGAATATTATTACAGCAACAATTAGCAGTTGTGGTTCACATTATACTCTGTTTTTGTTTTGTGAATTACTCTTGAGTTTTGAGTTTTAATATTCTGGTTTACTTTTTTAAATTAATGTTTTTGTTGGAATGTTTTTTACAATTAGAGAAACTTAAAAGAATGACTAATGGGCTGGTAGAAACTACACTGCATTTTTGTCCTTAACTTTGTAAACTGGATTAAATTGGATGGAATGAATATGAATTTCCAAGAGGCACAACAATAATTCATCCAACCACATTTACAACATGGAATCCTTTTATTTTTATCAGAGAACTTCAAAGGACTATTTGCGTCCATTCCAAAGTATTTTATGAGTTGTAAAGTAATCGCCATGGGTCATACTCTGAATTGATGTATGTGGATGAGTAGAATGTCCATGGGAATCTCAGAGCATCCAATTTTGAGTTTGTAATGTGAACTCTCATCTGCATGCATCTCGGCCGGGTCATATTAATTAGTATGCAAAATTGAAAACGTTTTTCACCTACGGAAGACGAAAATAAATGTTTCTTATTGGACAAGTCCAATTTTGTTTCTCAATGTTGCAATCCATTGTATTCTATTTGGTGCCTAATGAACACTGGTAATACAGCTCTTGATTGTTGATGGAAAAATAGGTGTCAAAGTTGAGGACAATTGTTCAGTGAGTTTTTACCTCAGCCCAAGCTGGGATAGGTAATGTTGGTAAATGAAGGTATCTATGTTACTTTATCCTTTTTGTTGACAAGCATTCTACCCCTTCAAAACAGGCTGAATCCCAAATTACATCCTATTCCCTATGTGTTGCACTACAGTTGAACAGGACCCATAGGGCTCGTGTCATAAGCAGTGCACTATATAGATGCCTGTGTTTACACAGGCAACCCAATTCTGATAATTTTTTTTCCACTCATTGGTCTTTTGACCAATCAAATCTGATCTTTTCATTTCCAGATCTGATTGGTCAAAAGACCAATTAGTGAAGAAAAAATAATCAGAATTTGGCTGCCTGTGTAAACCGCATAAGTGACACCACAGATATGAACGTTAATCTTTCCCACCATCCTTTGCGGACAACATTTATCTTGTGATTTGTTTTATGTGTGTGACTCTGGACTGATGCCTCTATCATGTTTTAAATCTTCCTGTCAATCTCTAATCTATTCTATGACTGCAACGTCACTCTTTCACACCCAACCTCTTCCCAGTGACTCGAAGGGCTTGATTCTATTTGCTACAGATGTCCAGAAATATGTAATATAGATCAGACATACCTCTGATATGTAGAATAAGGAATCAAGTCCGCTCTATTCGTGACATTTCTTTAGGCAGTGTTCAGTATTGCACGTGACCCAGGACTACCAGATTGTTTCTTTTAATGATTACTAACTAGTGAGCACTTTAACCAGGGGGTGTTTTCTCTCCACACTGCTGTCTTCTGATTCATATATATATATATATATCATACTATTTAGTTTTCACATATCTGAAGGACTGTTTGTTTTCTATCTGTTGTCTTAGCCATGCAGTCTTTATTATTAGTTCTAGTGCCAATAAACAAAATGTTGAAAATGACGACCACACTGACATGTGAACCTGAGCAGAATAACAACTGTGGTAAATGTTTGCATACAATTGATTAAACCCCAGATTTGATTTGCACATGTATATATTTAAGTATAGAGATTTATATAAGAAACATTTTATTTTGACGTATTTTAACAGATTTTTTTTCCTCATAAGTAGACCTGTTTTTGCACTGACATTTTGTATGAGCACTGGACTGCATGCAGAGAACTGAGTCTTTGCACAGTTCATGTTCTCCACTACCATGATGAATTTAAGTGATTTGAGATTATTATTGTAATATTTATGAAATGTTAATTACACTTAGTTTAACAGCAGCAAATGACAGTACAGACTTTTATTTTCTTCAATTCCATGTACATTTTAGTTTCCTGTGTGGATTTATGGATTGAGATTTTTATAGACGATTCCCTTTTCAACAACCTAACAAAACCATTTACATCTGAGATAGGTTGCTGAATGACAACACTGAAAATAAAACCTGTCTAGATTGTATACAAATTAAACTCTGAGAAAATATTCCCCTTGTGTTGAGCTGTGAATATTTCTACAGTGATCATAATGTTTTTATATATTCAAGATCGTGACCATTACTGATTCGCCCTTCGACTATGTACACTATATTTACGAATTAAGTCACCTATATACACCTCTCAACATGGCTCTCGAAACTACCAAACCCCATTTTCAAAGCTCCAATCCATAGTGTATACTATAGAGTTCCTCTGAGCCTGTCAGTGTATAGATAGACAGGAGTAAATCGACTCCAGACACAACATGACCCTCGACCTCTAGCGGAGTGTGCTTTATGTGCTGTAAATGAAAAGGGAGAGCATCACAGGGGCCGTCAGCAGAGAGATACAGGGCCCTTGGAGCTGCATGGGAGAGGGGTCAATCTGAGAAAGTTTAGAGAGTGGTGATGCAATGTGTACCCTGACCCCTTTTTAGCTCTCCATAGCGCAGGGAGACAAGGTACCATGTCAAGGAGGGAGAATATATAACTCAACTTTATCTGTCTTCCTCAAAGACTCCTTTCAGGGCCTACGGGGAAAAAAACATAGCAATGCCAAATACTAAGCTAAATTGGATGGAGAACTGAAATGGTTCATGATTGAATGGTTGGTAACCTACTTTAGATGACACGATCCATTGGCTTAATCATTCATTTAGTACCAACTTTTTCATTAAAACACATGTTCGTACTAATTAAGATATGATTAATAGCCTACCTATCATTGTTGCAACAACCATGGGGTTATTCTACATTGAGGACCTATAACTACAACTGTGCCAAAAGGAGCTCCAAGCGCCTTCCATTACTCGTATTATATAAAACCAATACTATTTAAGAGAATCCTACATGCAAGTTACATTAGTTCATAGGAATCGTCGTGTTTAATTGACTGACATAAATTACTTTCTGATAAGGCAGATTCTTAACTTGAGTAACGCGAGAACGCACGAGTTGACCCTGTAAATCAGTCGATGAAGATTTGTGCCAAACAATCGATTATGCCCATAGGGAGGAAGGATGGGACATAAAATATACAAATAAGGATTACAGTTAGTTCAACACACTGACCATCAAATTGTACATGCAACATTAATATAGATACATGTAGGTGTCTTATTATACTTTGTAGTAATTTGCAACATTAAATGGAAATAGTGCAGAATAATAAACATTCACATTTTTTTTTATTACACATAACTTATTAGCCTAGCTCATACATGTTCATTTATTGGACCATACCGTTCATTTAATTTAGTCTAGGTGCATCTGAATCTGAAATGTATGATGAAATTAGATTTTTCTTTCTACCTTCCAATGAACAGGCTGAATTTGATTCTGCTCTGTTCCCATAGCCTAATCAGGGTTTCCGATAGTTGATGCTGTTTATACAGGTAACCTTTTTTTTCGGAGTGGCTGACACCGAGGTTGCCTTTCATTTGGAATGATTGATGAAGTCCTTACGGTTCTCCATATTCTGCAGTTTGTCAACACAACTACCTGCTGAGGGAGCGGGACGCCACGCTGTCGCTGCTGAGACGCGCGGTCTCTGGATGAAAGCAGGAGGAATTTGGGTAGGCTTCGATCCCATAGCCTAGCCTATATTATAAAACTATACGCTGTAATTTTACTAATAATAACAACAATAATAATTGTAATAACATTTACCAACATTCATATTGTATATTATTGAGGAACAGTAGGCCTATTCTAAAATTAACCCACAGAATAGGCCATATACAAAATACAGTTTGAGAGTTCAAGATAAAATCTACCTAAGTTTACGAATTTTGTAGCAAACGTATAATATCTTTCTGGACAGGTTACGGCGAATGTTGAGTTCCATTTACCAGACTTTTGGTCATGTAAATCAAAAACGGATGCTAATCTGAAAGAAGCCAGGTATAATAAAAGTAATACAAATATCATTGTCATTATTATAGTCAAATAGCCCCCCCAAGAAAATTTTAATAAAATGAAAAGAATAAGAATATGGATGGATAAGAATATTTCGATTCTGGAAATAGGCCTATCTACTATTTCGTCTAGTTGACGCCAGCATGATAGGCCTACTTTCACTAGTCTCGTACACTTTGGCGAACTGACCATCAAACTCTAAACGCGATCATGTTGGACTAATTATGTTCATCCGAAACACAGCAACCGGCATTTTTGCAATACTATCCATGACATCACAGTTTGAAAAGAGGCAAGAGGGGGGAAATGGCACCGCATGCATCTCCTTTCATTATTTTGGTATGGAACCACCAATAATGTTTTCTGCCCAAGGTTTTAAATGTGCTTTGGCATCTTTATTGGCGTTACTCTCACGCAAGGCTTCCTCGGGTCCAAATGTCAAGCAGATGCCAAAGTTGGGGATGTTCTTAACAATCTGAAACCGCACCTCCCAATTCAAAGCCCAAACCCAACGCTCTTGGAAATTGGAAATTCGGTTCCCATAGCCTTTATTCTTTTTTTTGTGTCATTTTACAATTTATGGTTTAGGATTATTGGGTTTTTAATGATTTTCTGCTTTTTTTAAAGTCCTAAAGTAGATCTCAATCAATGTGACATTGAACTATTGTGATGTCAACAGACAGCAGTTATAGAAAGGCAAGACTTTTGAGTGTTTGTTTTGTTTACCGATTTGATCCATGAGTATAGGCCTATATTGTCTGCAGTTTTCAAAAGCATGCCAATAACTCAATCTGATTGCAAACGTGCACTGATTACGTTACGGAAGTTTTGGTTGGATCCACTCGGCCCCATAACACCCCTGCACACAAGGGGATGTGTCAATAAGGTTTTAAAAGCGTATTAATACAACTGAAAATGATGATGAAGATAATTTCAAGAAAACACGTTAACTAGGGGTAGTCCTTTGAAAGAAATGAATTAGCCATCGGCTGTCCCGCAATGATGGTGCATGTAGCTGCCCTCTCTGTCTCCGGGTCTTCTTTGGTGCTCTTGAGAACTCGATTTCCTATCGGAAAAGCCTCGAATTGCGATTATTTTAGGGAGTTACATGGCCGAAAAATAATATAATTATTTGCAATAGCATCGTTATAAGATCTATCTAATAAGTTCTCAATACTTAAACAACGTATATTGGTTGTAGGGAATAAAGCAATTTACGTGATATATAACGAGATGTCCTTATGATCATTCTTTCAACATGATTCTCTATGATGAAAATATTTCAGAAATACGTTCCATTATCCTTATGAAATACGTTCCATTATCCTTATGAAATACGTTCCATTATCCTTATGAAATACGTTCCATTATACTTATGAAATACGTTCCATTATCCTTATGAAATATGTTCTATTATCCTTATGAAATACGTTCCATTATCCTTATGAAATACGTCAGTTCACGTAAATAAATTAAAAGCAGAAACATTTTCACAACAATATTTCCCCTCGCACGTATCAAGTAGCCTTATTGGCCATATCATAAATGATCATGATACGATATTATACTGATATGATTACCTGCTATAATTGCTTGTTAGTCCGCTGAAATGTCACATTTGATTTGATCAAGGAACTGCACAAGAGATAACGGACTTTCGTTCTGTCAGAGGTTTAAAAGAACTGTAATCTCCAGATGGCCTTCTAATTGAAAATGGGCTGCCTTATTTTGTACTTAAGGTAACAAATGAAAGACGCAAGAGGACTTGATTTTTATGGCGGTTAAGTCATGAATGGGGAAGTCCTTTCAAGGAAGATGGAGGAGTATTGTAATCCACTGAATGTTTATTTATATAAATGAATCCTACATTTGCTATAGGGTTACATGGATACATATTGTTGTTGGGTGGGGAAGATTAAAACAATATCCTACCCTTTTTCTGACCTGACAGAGCAGCAGCAAGTTGGTCGCAATTGATACTAATGTCACAGTCCATCCTAAAAACAAAATGGTATAAAAAGTTTGAAAAATCTGAAATCTTCTTATGATAATGTAAATGTATGTTCTCATAATGAATTACAATATGTCCAGGTATAGCCTCTGTATAGTATACTGGCAATGAAACCAAGCCAGTGAGGCAACTAATTGTATAA
This sequence comes from Oncorhynchus kisutch, assembly GCF_002021735.2. Taxonomy (NCBI): domain Eukaryota; kingdom Metazoa; phylum Chordata; class Actinopteri; order Salmoniformes; family Salmonidae; genus Oncorhynchus; species Oncorhynchus kisutch. Next base: position 55,446,903 of record NC_034185.2, read on the forward strand.
TATAAGTCCAGTATATACCATAAACATAGCCCCATCTTCAAACAGGGTCATTCTCTCCAGACACAGACACACAGACACACAGACACAGACACAGACACAGACACAGACACAGACACACAGACACAGACACACACACACACACACACACACACACACACACACACACACACACACACACACACACACACACACACACACACACACACACACACACACACACACACACACACACACACACACACACACACACACACACACACACACACATATCTTGCAGCCTAAAGTGTCCCTTATTTTCTGGAGTGGACAGAGAGTCTTCTGGACATCCAACAGCTCTGGCCAGCTGTTGTCCAGCTGTGGGGAGCGTTCAGTGACCAAGTCTCTATACCTATCATAGACATCCCATCACAGACACGGCCCATAGGCTGATTCTCTATACCTGTCCTGTCATGGCTATGCTCTGATGAAGGGGTTAGGGAACAGTTGTCTTCTGTTTCATACAGGGAAGAAGGAAGGAGACTTCATATCCTATTGGACAGGGTACTTTTCAAAACCTCGGTCTGGCGCTCAGAGGTACGATATAATATTTCGTATTTGATTTATTTTGAATTCAGATTGGGAAGGAATATGGCCGCGATATGACATGGCAATAATTTTCAGCACCAGGACAGTACTGTCACAGCCATGTACATAACCTAGTTGACTGTTGCAGTCCGTTCTCTCTCCTTATGGTTCTCGTCGAATACTCAAAGGTGAGTTCCTGATTCTAAGGCGAGTCCTGAATAAGCCGTTAGGTGACGTAAGTGGTGGGGATATGTTTTATGGGATGTTTTTTTCCTGAGACCATATCTCTCTGACAACTTACATTACATTACTGCCTCCCCTCCCCCAAACGACATAAAGATATACTAGGGAGAGCGCCCTGCCTAGACGTGACAGGCTGGGGTGTCTGACACTTGTCAGATTACAAGGAGGGGAGATCAGTGATCAGTCTATAGGCTGTTGAGCTGTTGGATGGAACTACTGCTTTAATCTATCTGCTTATACATCCCCATCATATCGCAATCGCTGCGCTGCTACTGTTACTAGATTGGCACTGAGAGATGGAGAATAGAATAGAATGGGCTGGAATGGAATAGAATTGGATAGAATGAGATAGAAAATAAAACACCAGAATATTCACTCATTTGTCCAACATAGCCCACACATTATAACACACTGGAGTACATGTCCAACATTTGTAAATGAACTCTGCTGTAAATTTGGCAATAAGCTTTTATGGAAGGAGGCAGTTCCTTTCCGGATGGCGAGGGTCAACTTATTCAAAGGCTCTCTTCTGACATACTGCTGTACAACACCAGGCCATTCAGCAGCACTATGACAGTGTTATTAGATCCTGAGTACATCTCAGGAAGTGTGGCCCAGGCTTTACTGTCTATGCTATTGAACATTAAAAGCCCACAAGGCGTAGGAGCGTAATCTATATAATAACCCACAAAGGTTTCATTTACAGAAAGCCCGCTTGTTTCTCACCTCAGTGTCTACGTCTTAAAATGTATCCTATTCCCTACATAGTGCACTACTTTTGACCAGGACCCACAGGGCTCTGGATAAAAGTAGCACACTGTGTAGGGAATAGGGTGACATTTGGGACGCAAACCAGTGAATTCCATAAGAGTTACATTGTATCAAGCGTCAAATCTAAACAGGATCTGCTGGGCTGGTTTCCAGCTAGGGGTTCCTAAAAGATCCGACAGGAAATGTGATGGAAACCATTGACACACAATCTTCGGTTAAAGCTGTTTTCTGGCCTTGCGAGGGTCTAGTTTCTGTACTGAATGAAGAGGCAATAGGTTGGGGGTAAAGTGGGGAAGTGACTTTCAGTGAATCGTCCAAGGTATGCAGTATAAAGGCAGGGTACCCTGGCATATTAAAGCAAGGGTGGGAAAGCTACCATAAGGTGTGTACATCCAATACACAGATGGGGTGGCACAGTCAAACACAGACCAACAGAGTGGTCAACCACATGTTGTGAGAGTTGTTATGAATGGCGTTAGTTATAGTAGGGTGGGTGCCAATGTCCCCACTCTCCACAAGAGCTCATCAACTCCAATGCCCCCTGCTTCAAAGCACCAGGAGGGAGACCCAGAGATCCAACGAGACCTCGGTTGGGAGCAGCCCTCTGTGGGTATAGAGGGCACCAGAGCCAGGGTACCGGGCCCTCCTGGGGCCTCCGAGGTCCAGCCCTCAGCCTCTCTAAGGGCCCAGTTCTTCCAGGTTCCTTTGGCCCTCTGGCTAAAATAATATCCAGTGGCTCCAGTCACTGAGCCTGGTTAATGCATCTGTCCAAGGTCTGCAATTACCTGGTCATAACATTACCCCAGCCGTTGCCAGCCAACCAATCAGGGCAGGGCTTCTATAGGCTTCTAAACAGCCACATTTCGCCAATGTCAAGCTGTTTGATCTCTGAGGGTAATATTGCTGAGAGAAACGTATCAAGAGAGAGAGGAGAGGGGAGAGGCCGAAGATATGTATTTTTGTCGTCTACCTAGTTCCTATTGTTTGCAGGTATCCACCTTCATCACAGACTGGGACATGCGAGGCATACTACACACACAACTGTGGACGTTTACACGTATAGAGAGAGAGACACACACACGCACAGATAATCATGCATTATGTTTATACACTTTTAGTAATAAATAAATACTATGGGCACGTGTTCAAGATGTGTTGCTTATAAATCACTCTGACATTTTTCTTTTTTATATGTCAAATAATTATTCAGCTCTAGTTTTTAGATGTAAGCTATCCGTTATATACGTGTGGGGTTTTACGATCATTCAAATAACCTCATTTCTGTAGGCCTAATGCTGCTCTGCGTTGTGCCTGCATGCCGCCTCTTCATTCTAGCTTAATGAAGCATGGACGTGTTGCTTGTTTGTTATTTGTACAAGTCCAGAATCGTCTGTGTACCATGTTTTGCTGCTGTGCCTATGAGCACTGGAGGTATAGTGGCTCCGTGTCTGCCTACTGAAAAACATAAAAAGGCGCGTGATTAATCGTGCAATTACCAGGGTAATTTTCCCTCTTATCGGCGACGGACTGCAGAGTGATTTGCTTTATTGACGTCCTTGTTTTCACACATTACTACATTGTAAAAAGTCTAGGTGCGTTAATAAAAGGCAGAGGTGAGCGCTGTGTAATTATAAAACACACATCATTTGTATTCCCGAGCCATCAAAGCGGTGAGACATAATTATCATTACTATGACAACCGATTATGTTTGTTTTTCAGAATGATTTGTAACGGGTTTTGATTTGTAATCGATTCGTTTCATCATAATTATCTTAATCAGAGGTAAATAATCACATTGAGGGGATGAATTAGTGCTTCAAGAAACCCTAGAGGAACATTTGACCGCCTGGTTTATCATTATGTCCTTTACATAGAAATGAAAACATCCTTGATTTTGACCCACTCAACATGCAAGAAACATATGGCAAACTCTACTTAAGTAGGCCTAGCTCAGGTAAATGAACGTTTGCTTTGAAATGCAATGCAATAAGGCTTTATTGATCTTGTAGACGACATTGGAACTAAATCTAGGCCAGACTTTTTTTTAAACAAGGTGGCATTTATCCAGTTATTCTTTGTAATGATTAATGCGATACGTATATATATATATATATATATATATATATATATATATATATATATATATATATACTCAATATTAATATAACCTTATTGCGTTTCACTTCAAAGCAAACATATTAATTTACCTGGGCTAGGCCTACTTAAGTAGATGTTGATACATTTTTCTTACATGTTGAGTGGGTCAAAATCAAGAACGTTATATATTTGGGTCGACTGTTAGAAACAGCTACATAAGAGATTGATTGAATGTATCAGTTTCCGTGTGTGTGTGTAATGTATAATGCTGTACTTTTCCTATAATAGAAAATCTATAGGCCTATCGTATATTGAAGATTGAGGTGTCCCTTCGCAATCATCGGTGCAATGCAGACTCTTCCCCCGGTTGTTGGAAGAGGAGTAATCGGCTATATAGGCCAGTCAAGCATCCTCTTTACATAGCCAGAAAAAGCTAATTATTTGTTTCAAAGTGACCATGAGTATGGCATTCTTTTCAAACAAGGATTACATTGCCACGAAACCAATGAATAAACTATTAAAATGAAAATTAAACGATTCATAATCATTCGATAGTGGATAGGTCCATTAAGAATTGAAAGTGAAAAAAATCATGCTTTCAAAATAACGACAATGAGGAATAAATTCACATAGACAACAATGATGGGTTCAACAATTAGATTAAAACATTTTACAGTTGCATTCAGGTTCAGTGAGCGAATTGTATGCAGTTTAGGCTATTTATTTTCCCTTATTTAACTTGGCAATTACGGCCAGACAAAGCAAAGGCACGACATAGACTTAGAATACTTTAAACATTGCTTCGAGTTGTGCTCTTATACGATGACGTATGCATGCCACATCGTTTAAATGATGTTATAGGCGGAATAATGAATCATGTTATTATTTTTAATAAATGAACGACATATTTTTCACTAGGGTCAAATAAAAACGAACGGTATGCTGATTCATTTAGAAAATAATGGATTGTAGCATATTTTACTCTATATATCTCATATTTGAATGCGAAAGGAAATTCTACACACCATGAGCAAGACCTTTTGACACAAAACAGGCAGGAAGAATTACTTAATTAATTCCTGATCACATTTGGTATTGCATAAAAAAGCCTTTCTTCAACGAGAGCATGGATTTCTCTCCAAGAGTTTTTGTGTTTCGTTTTCAGATGTTTTCATTATACACTTGCCTGACATATGAATTCAATTAATGAAGAGCAAATCTGCACACAATATTGATGCTCTACGCTATTTGCTGTTCTGTCCTTCGATACGTCAAGGACACATTACAAGAGCTGGTCACAACGATTTTAGACCAAATAATAAGTCAAATAAGAAATCAATTCACGTAAATTTGGCCTGCGCTCTTAGAAAAAAGTCCCAATATGTGATTGCACCATTTTCGCATAAACGAACAATATACACTCTCAGAAAAAAAAGTTTCAGATAGTTCCAAAAATGCTTCTAGGGCTTCATATGTGGCACCTCTTAAGGGTTCTATATGGCGCCATGTATGAAGCAAGCAATATAACCCTTTTTTGTTCTGTCAGGATTTGTTTTTAAAGAGTGTATGTTTCGTTTATGCCAAAATGATACAATCACTACTGGGACTTTTTTCTTCTGAAGTCGACCATCTTCTCATCGAATGTGGAAAAACCATCATTGCTACCCGTAAGGTAGACCACACTCTCTCTCTCTCTCTCTCTGCACCAAGGCATTGTCCAGGATCACTAGGTGGCGATAGAAACCCCCACTAAAACACAACGTGGTTTCAGAGATACCTGCCAACTTTTCGCCTCAGTCGAAACAACCAAAACAAAAACATGTCCCAAGTGTAAGCAGCATTCAGAAAGAACACAACCTCCCTAATAAACAACATCAATTACTGTTTTTCTCTAAAACATGAGTTCATGCTCTGTAGTTAACTTGAAGGCCTATTACAGCTGCTCCTCCAATCAGATCCTACTGGGAACACACTCAATGTTGTTTCCATGTCATTTCAATGAAAATATGTTGATCAAACATGGAATAGACATTGAGTAGATGTCTGTGCCCAGTGGGATATCAACCATCCATCAACCCCATCAACACCTGGGGCGAGTGACTAGAAAGCTTACAGTTTATGTTCAAGTTGACTTTTCGTAGCAGGTTAGAATAATTTACGTAGCAGGTTAGGATAATTAGGTCAGGGTTAGCTAAAATACGAAACAAATCTACTTTTGACATCAATTTGACATAAACTGAATCCCATCTAGACATGGCCGCATCTAGCTGAACAGTGAGGGAGAGAGTTCTAATCCCCACTGTTGTGCTCTTCAGTCTCTCTCTCTCTGTGCCTCTCTTGGCTGCTCTACCAGTCTCTCATCTGTCTTTTACTCTCCCCATCTCTCTACACCTCTTTTCTCTAGAATGGTGAGTGCAGCCAGTCACATCAAACAATCTCTCACTCCAGTTCTCTATTTTATTTAGTCTCTCTCTCTCTCTCTCTCTCTCTCTCTCTCTCTCTCTCTCTCTCCTCTCCTCTCCTCTCCTCTCCTCTCCTCTCCTCTCCTCTCCTCTCCCCTCCCTCCGGGGCCCGAGGTGACCCAGGGTGCCCCTCTCACCTGCTCTGACCGCCTGCGTGGCCCTGTGGGCGGCCGCGGGTCATAAGGCTGGCCTGGACTGCCACAGGAATGCCCCCGGCTCCAGGCATTACTCACAGCTGTTGGCATACACTCAGTCCTCTGGCTCAGACCGTCCAGACACACTGTGCACTTTCCCCACATTCCTCCACACGTTGTTCCTCCTCAACCCCAAACTGACTGACATCTAGTCAACCCCAAAGCCAGCCTGGACAACCTAGTCCGTCCCAGACATAGACATGTGTGGATATTTGTTGCCTGACTGGCAAGGGAGATGCACGGTAAGAGGGTTGCAACGCCGCACACAGCATGGAAAACACTGTCCATTGAACACTGTATCTAAAGTAACATTCCATACACAAAACAATGGGGGGGAAGAAGGTCATCTTGCAAAAGATTCATTCAATTATAAACCGACGGAAGGACACTACAACATGTCGCACATTTTGATTACACTCCATCGAGTAATCTATTAGTGAGACATTTCCCTCATTAAAGATCTTGATTATTTTATCGTACAATTATATTGCTACAGTCAGCTAGAGAGCTGGAACCCCCATTCCAATCAAGCGCGGTATAAAATCAATCATCCTCCGGTTTCAGTGGCCACAGTTTTACGGCTGCTACAGACGTGCGGGGCCGGAGAAGCTAAAAGTGGAGGGCCTGTACCTGGATTATGTAGCCGTTTGAAGTTTCTCCCTCTCAGATGGGCCCTTCAGTGGAAAGACACAATCAAATTGGGCCCCCTTCCCAGTTTAAAGGGGCTAGAGTGGGACCACCAACAGCCAGGGCTGGGGCCGGCTTTTATGGCCTAGGTTGGGGCTGGGCTGAGGGGGTTGAGGGGCCGGGGTAGGCTAGTAGCTAGCTGGGAAACCATTTCAGCAATGGAAGTGAACAGTTGGATAATGGCCTTCTTCCCTCAGGGGTGGCTCGATGCGTTGTAAATCCTAGGAGTCCCATACTCCATTTTTACTAGGTGCTTGCCTTGCCTGCTGATGTGAATGGATGAGTGAGTATCCAGTTTCAATTTAAGTTTGAAATAGTAGAAATTAGACTGAAAAGGGGCACTTATAAGGCAGAAGTCTTGTTTTTCGTTCTCCGCAAAGACACATGCTTCAAAGCGACATAAAATGGGAGATCTTAATCCACTTTTCTGCTGTTAATTAGTTTTTTTTCTGAGACAATAGGCTTGGGTTGCCCTGTCTGTACCAGAGAGAGAGAGAGAGAGAGAGAGAGAGAGAGAGAGAGAGAGAGAGAGAGAGAGAGAGAGAGAGAGATCGAGAAGGAAAACAGGGAGCCTAAAGAACCCTTTATCTCCACCCGTCCTGATCAGTTACTCTCTCCAAAATGGCCGCCCATGTACCACTACCAAACACCCCTTCCTCCTTCGAGCTTGCTACCATAGAAACGGGTCATTACCATAGATACATGGGTCAGACCCGGTATGACCTCAGAACAACAGGATGCCAGCAGCCAATCACGGGCCTCCCTCACGTCCCTCTGGATTAGCGGTGGCATAGAGTGAGACGTAACAGATGCTTGCCCTCCTTCACCACTCAGCCACAGCAAGGGAGAGCCGAGCATTTCATCATCCTTCTTCACAGCTCCAGTCGCAAAATCCAATAGAAGCTTAAGCCACAACCATCTTGAGTATTTGGGAGTCATGCATTTAAAAACAAACAAATGTTGTCCACAAAACCACCATTGTTTGACCATAAGGACAACACATACACTAATATTTGCGGAATCAACTCAAATAAGAAAAAATTAAGTTCTTGTTTTTTACTTGTCAGACTACAAATCAACCCGGATTGAGTTTCCAATCACAAAACTTGATGAAACTACACCTCCCATGATCCTCTGTAGTGGCTTCATCATAAACCGTGGTGGTCAGAGTAGCCTAACAACATTGCTGAAAGCTGTGGAGGAGCGGCCAATACTAAACAGAGCTGGTCCCATGGTGTTAGCACCTGGGTGGGCAGGCAACTTTCCCATGTCAAAGGCGGCCCTCGCCATTCCTGTCACAGCGATTACACGCCCTGTAAAATACTTGAAATAGTGTCGCATTAGTGAGAATATGTGAATGAGATCGACTGTTCTGTGATAGCCGGGGTTTGCGTTCATGTCCGTGTGTCGTGGCATGACGCCTACGTGACAGGGACAAGTAGGCGGTGCCTCTTCATAACAACAACACTACTTTACTCAACGGCCTGCGGAAAGGATGTTTTCCCAGGCGTCTAAACATTATCCTGGTGCCCTGTATGGACATTTCGAAATCATGGAAATCAGTCACACACATCAGAATTCAACGCTCTAACCCACTTGCTAAACCCTTCTGAATGGGCCTGAAATAAACTAAATGACCAAAAGTATGTGGACACCTGCTTGTTGAAATGTTCATTCCAAAATAATGGCCATTAACATGGAGTTGGTCCCCACTTTGCTGCTATAACAGCCTCCACTCTTCTGGAAAGACTTTCCACTAGATGTTGGGACATTGCTGCAGGGACTTGCTTACATTTAGCCACATGAGTGAGGTCAGGCACTGATGTCGGGCAATTAGGCCTGGCTCGCAGTCGGAGTTCCAATTCATCCCAAAGGTGTTCGATAGGGTTGAGATCAGGGCTCTGTGCAGGCTAGTCAAGTTCTTCCACACCGATCTCGACAAACCATTTCTGTATGAACCTCGCTTTGTGCACAGGGGCATTGTCATGTTGAAAAAACTGTTGCCACAAAGTTGGAAGCACAGAATCGTCTAGAATGTCTTTGTATGCTGTAGTGTTAAGATTTCCCTTCACTGGAACTAAGCCGCCTAGCCCGAATCATGAAAAACAGCCCCAGGTCATTATTCCTCCTCCTCCAAACTTTACGGTTGGCACTATGCATTAGGGCAGGTAGCGTTCTCCTGGCATCCTCCAAACCCAGATTCGCCCGTCGGACTGCCAAATGGTGAAGCATGATTCATCACTCCAGAGAATGTGTTTCCACTGCTCCAGAGTCCAATGGTGGCGAGCTTCACACCACTCCAGAGAATGTGTTTCCACTGCTCCAGAGTCCAATGGCGGCGAGCTTCACACCACTCCAGAGAATGTGTTTCCACTGCTCCAGAGTCCAATGGCGGCGTGCTTCACACCACTCCAGAGAATGTGTTTCCACTGCTCCAGAGTCCAATGGCGGCGAACTTCACACCCCTCCAGCCAATGCTTGGCATTGGAAATCCAATGCCCGACGAACAGTTCTTGTTCTGACGTTGCTTCTAGAGGCAGTTTGGAACTCTTTGGTGAGTGCTGCAATCGAGGATGGACAATTTTTACATGTTACGTGCTTCTGCACTTGGCAATCCCGTTCTGTGAGCTTGTGGCCTACCACTTCACGGCTGAGCCATTGTTGGAATTGTCAGACATCATCTAAAGTAACCTTAGAGCAAAATAAGAAAAAAATACAAAACACTCAAATGAAAACAAAAATCTCTGTTGAGTGAAGAAAAGCATAAGTATTGCTTTATGTTCTGGTTACATAATGACCATTAGTCATTTGTAAAAAGGATTAATTATGATGAGGGCATGACGAAAACAAACAAAAATGAAGAAATTCAAAATAAGGTGAAACTAGTCCTGTTGCAGCCTGGTAGAGATAGTTGTTATTGCGGAGACCAACGAAAGTCAGTGCACTGAGAGAGAGAGAGAGAGAGAGAGACAGACTTTCGTTGGTCTCTCTCTCTCTCTCTCAGTGCACTGACTTTCGTTGGTCTCCGCAATAACAACTATCTCTACCAGGCTGCAACAGGACTAGTTTCACCTTATTTTGAATTTCTTCATTTTTGAGAGAGAGAGAGACAGACTTTCGTCTCTCTCTCTCTCTCTCTCTCTCTCTCTCTCTCTCTCTCTCTCTCTCTCTCTCTCTCTCTCTCTCTCTCTCTCTCTCTCTCTCTCTCTCTCTCTCTCTCTCTCTCTCTCTCTCTCTCTCTCTCTCTCTCTCTCTCTCTCTCTCTCTCTCTCTCTCTCTCTCTCTCTCTCTCTCTCTCTCTCTCTCTCTCTCTCTCTCTCTCTCTCTCTCTCTCTCTCTCTCTCTCTCTCTCTCTCTCTCTCTCTTCTCTCTCTCTCTCTCTCTCTCTCTCTCTCATACTTCATTCATTAGCTAAACTAAAATCCATCCAATGGTTTAATTGTTTGTGGCCTGTATATCTTTAAGGCACCTTGTTTTGGAGGTCGGAGGCCAAGAGGAAACAATGGGACACTGTTTTCCTTTTTCTGTTCATTTGTTCTCCCGGCAACCCTGCCGTTATGGCTCTTTATCTAAACGAATCTCCCTCATGCATCAGAAATCATCCAGAGGTTTATATGTCTGTAAACCTATGTTTATATTGTTTCTATATATGTACAGTATATACAAAAACTTGTGTTTTGGTGGTACAGTATCCCTTCACTGAAACATTCATTAAGATGAGGGTTAACGGACACTACTGTATGTTGGTATACGATGTAATTCAGTGTGGTTCTTTGCTGAGTGGCTATGTGACAGAACTGTCTTATAAAGAGAACTTCATGACAGAGTGAGTGTACTTTGCGCGTTAACCTACCTTGTTAGTCGAAAGACGACTTTTACAGGCCTGTTAAAATGGCAAAATAGACCTTTTTATTTTTACCTCACCTCTGCATGTGTGTAAACTAAGAGTTTGTAATTTCCTGTGACCGTATCTGCTTCCCATCCTCCTGTGTTTAATTTTTATTATATATTTTTTACTATTTAAAGTCGAATTTTCTTTCTCTATTCAGCATTTCTTCCCCGCTGTGGGGTTGATTCCAACCAATTTGTGTGTCTGAGGTCTGGTGCCTCTAGTATACATTTATATCAGCAGGCTATAGACCTTTTCTAGCATCAGAGCTACTTTTCTCCTCACCCTTGCAACTCTTCCCCGGGTCCTTAGTGCACAAGAGAATATAGTGCACTATGTTTTCTGTCAATATACCTAGCAAAATAATGGTTAATAAACAACTCTAAGGTGGGCCCTAAAAAAATCTGATTTAAAAAAATATGTTTTATATTTTCACAAATTATGTTTTCTCAGTTAGATTTTTCCTGGTGTTAGATATCTTTTAGTTTTTCCACTCTCAGAATATATATATTTTTAGAGAGAAACAACTAAATTGGATGGTTAAATCACATCAGAAGACCATCCTTTTTAGGTCTGGAAGAAAACCAACACATGCATTCTTTTGGTGTAATTCCCAATTCTTTGCACATCTGGCTCTTTAAATGTGCATCTAGTGAGTGAGGAATGTGCAGTCTAATTGTAACGGTTTTCTTTAGGCGAAGTAGAGGTGGACCAAAATGCAGCGTGATTGTTATTCATGTTTTTGAATGAAGAAAACTATACATGAATAAACTAACAAAAACAATAAATGTGAGAAAACCTAAACAGCCTATCTGGTGACAACAAACACAAAGACAGGAACAATCACCCACGAAACACTCAAAGAATATGGCTGCCTAAATATGGTTCCCAATCAGAGACAACGAAAAACACCTGCCTCTGATTGAGAATCACTCCAGACAGCCATAGACTATGCTAGATACCCCCACTAAGCCACAAACCCAATACCTAACAAAACCCCAAGACAAAAACACACCACAATAAACCCATGTCACACCCTGGCCTGACCAAAATAATAAAGAAAACACAAAATACTAAGACCAGGGCGTGACACTAATGCGCAGGTCTAGCGATGGTTCTGTACTGCTGCTCCTCATTTCTTAGCAAAGTTTGCTAATAACAAGTCATCGACACAAATGATATACTCACTCAAGGTATACTTCTGCCAGGTAATCCTACTTTGCAGTTAACATTTCATTGAGAAGTATTTCTGTCAACCTACAAGATGGCTATCACATCAGCTGACTACACATGAAGTAATAGACAAATGTCTGCACCACACAGACAGACACGGACCACATTGCTGGAAATGAATTGCCCCTCATCCCAGGAATATTGACTTGCATTTCACAGTAATGTCTACGTCGTGGCCAAAAGTCTGCTGTATACATGGAGTATACCAAACATTAAGAACACCTTCCTATGAATGAGTTGCCCTCAGAGCATCAGTTCATCGGGGCATGACTCTACAAGGTGTCAAGCGTTTCACAGGGATGCTGGCCCATGTTGTCTTGAGGAAACTGTTGAGTGTGAAAAACCCAGCAGTGTTGCAGCCCTTAACAAAAACCGGTGTGCCTGGCACCTACTGACATACCCCGTTAAAAGGAACTGAAATATGTTGTCTTGCCCATTCACCTTCGGAATGGCACAAATACACAATCCATGACTCAATTGTCTCAGGGCTTAAATATCCTCCTCCCCTTCATCTACACTGATTTGAAGTTGATTTAACAAGTGACCTCAATAAGGAATCATAGATTGACCAGGTGAATCCAGGTGAAATCTATGTCATGGAAAGAGCAGGTGTTCTGTTTTGAATACTCAGTGTTTGTACAGTCGTGGCCAAAAGTTTTGAGAATGACACAAATATTGATTTTCAAAGTCTGCTGCCTCAGTTTGTATGATGGCAATTTGCATATACTCCAGAATGTTATGAAGAGTGATACGATGAATTGGAATTAATTGCAAAGTCCCTCTTTGCCATGCAAATTAACAGAATCCCCAAAAACATTTCCACTGCATTTCAGCCCTGCCACAAAAGGACCAGCTGACATCATGTCAGGGATTCTCTCGTTAACACTGGTGTGAGTGTTGACGAGGACAAGGCTGGAGATCACTCTGTCATGCTGATTGAGTTCGAATAACAGACTGGAAGCTTCAAAAGGAGGGTGGTGCTTGGAAACAATGTTCTTCCTCTGTCAATCATGGTTAACTGCAAGGAAACACGTGCCATCATTGCTTTGCACAAAAAGGGCTTCACAGGCAAGGATATTGCTGCCAGTAAGATTGCACCTAAATCAACCATTTATCGGATCATCAAGAACTTCAAGGAGAGCGGTTCAATTGTTGTGAAGAAGGCTTCAGGGCACCCAAGAAAGTCCAGCAAGTGCCAGGACCGTCTCCTAAAGTTGATTCAGCTGCGGGATCGGGGCACCACCAGTACAGATCTTACTCAGGAATGGCAGCAGGCAGGTGTGAGTGCATCTGCACGCACAGCGAGGGTAAAGACTTTTGGAGGATGGCCTGGTGTCAAGAAGGGCAGCAAAGCAGCCACTTCTCTCCAGGAAAAGCATTAGGGACAGACTGATATTCTGCAAAAGGTACAGCGATTGGATTGCTGAGGACTGGGGTAAAGTAATTTTCTCTGATGAATCCCCTTTCCGAGGGGAAAAAAGCTTGTCCGGAGAAGACAAGGTGAGCGCTACCATCAGTCCTGTGTCATGCCAACAGTAAAGCATCCTGAGACCATTCATGTGTGGGGTTGCTTCTCAGCCAAAGGAGTGGGCTCACTCACAATTTTGCCTAAGAACACAGCCATGAATAAAGAATGGTACCAACACATCCTCCGAGAGCAACTTCTCCCAACCATCCAGGAACAGTTTAGTGACGAACAATGCCTTTTTCAGCATGATGGAGCACCTTGCCATAAGGCAAAAGTGATAACTAAGTGGCTCAGGGAACAAAACATCAATATTTTGGGTCCATGGCCAGGAAACTCCCCAGACCTTAATCCCATTGAGAACTTGTGGTCAATCCTGAAGAGGCGGGTGGACAAACAAAAACCCACAAATTCGGACAAACTCCAAGCATTGATTATGCAAGAATGGGCTGCCATCAGTCAGGATGTGGCCCAGAAGTTAATTGACAGCATGCCAGGGCGGATTGCAGAGGTTTTGAAAAAGAACAGTCAACACTGCAAATATTGACTCTTTGCATCAACTTCATGTAATTGTCAATAAAGACCTTTGACAGTAATGAAATGCTTGTAATTATACTTCAGTATTCCATAGTAACATCTGACAGAAATATTTAAAGACACTGAAGCAGCAAATGTTGTGAAAATTCATATTTGTGTCATTCTCAAAACTTTTGGCCACGACTGTACACTTGTTGTATTCGGCGCATGTGGCAAATACAGTTTGATTTGATTTGAATGACAATATCCATTCTAGTCATTTTATTTGTATGTAGGACATCCTCTCCACCAAAGGAGAGGAAGCAGCCATGTCCGTCTGACAGGCTTTTAATTCAACCTAGAACAGAGCAGCTTACAGGGAAACAGACATCTCACCTGAGATTCTTTTAATATATTTAAATATCAAATTGTTGTCCATTACTATTATAATGTCATGCGCAGGAACATGTGAGCATGTGTACCAGGTGAATGTGTGTGTGTGTGTGTGTGTGTGTGTGTGTGTGTGTGTGTGTGTGTGTGTGTGTGTGTGTGTGTGTGTGTGTGTGTGTGTGTGTGTGTGTGTGTGTGTGTGTGTGTGTGTGTGTGTGTGTGCGAGAGAGACGCTAGAATCTGCAGTGGTGGATTTCCCCATGGAGAGATGGGAGGGAAGGCCTTTCACCTTCTCTGGCCCTCCTTCTCTGACCCTCCTTCTCTGACCCTGTCTCTCTCAGAGTGAGGTGTGTTAAGAGTTTTTGTAATGTATTTATTTATTGTACTCTCAAAAGGTTTATAATATGGCTGCATTGCCATGTTTAAGGTGTACACAGATCCATTCTGTTGATTGTGTTATCATTTTATGTGATGGGGGATAACTCCTTAGTAACCCAATACATTTACTGTCAGGGGTTTTATACATACAGGATGTGAAGGCTACAGTTTGTTGTGTCTTGTATAACATTTTGAAATGTTCAGCATAAATTGCTGTATTTTATTTGGGTGTTATTATTGGGACATAAGTCTGTTATTCATGTGTAAATGTAATAATGATGTAGCATATCTCCCAAGGTTACATGTCATTATAATTATGCACATCGTTTACCAGGATGGATATACAAGGCTACAAACTGTATTTACATGATTAGCCTACAAAGGCTAGATTATTTACTGGTGTTTTAGAACACAATAAAAAGTCCTCTGAATTTGTATCTCGCTTTCACAGCATTAGTGAAGTGTCCAATCGTTTCACCATTACGCACAGGGGAGATTTCTAGATAATTTCAAGATAGCAGAAAACTAAGAGCCACCACTTGTGGCTAATTGATTGAACCCAGGCCCTATTTAGTGACTGTTGGGCTGGCTGGGTTCTGTGAGGTTGTGGCACGTTGAGCCTGCTGCTATCAGAAGCTCTGCTCCCTTATCTGATCACTGTGATCACACCAGCCGGTTGGTCGGTCATCCCTGAGTCGACAGTACGTGGACCAGGCCAACCATGCGCAGACCGTGGTCCCAGTCACCCCTTTGGCCTTTGATTAGTCATCAGAGAGAAAGGAGGATGGAGGGGCGTCTGGTCGTTGAGGGGGGCTAACATGATTAGGAGCCTGAATGGCCACTGCAGCAGCCTTGATGTCACAAATGGCCTTAAATCAGCTGCTTTAGTGGACTAGTCCAGGTTGGGGCCGGTGGCTGTATAGACCAGCTGCTAGACGCCTGACCAGCCTGATGGGGGACATTAACAAGACTGTCAGGATGACCTGGCCCCCAGGGGGTCACAGCTGGACCACCAACTGGCCGGCACTTGTTCCTGTTCCTGATAGGGAGGTCTGAAATGACTGTTTCCTAACAGGCCCCTTGTCGTTTCATATTTGGATTCATGTAATGAACATACTGTAAATGTTGCTGCAACTGCATGAAGAGCTTTTTCAAAGGTAACTTGAGAAGAGTTAGACTCAGATTTCACTAAAGCACAAGATAATCAGCTAGATAATATCCAGTTAAATGCATATGAAAGTATCACACTGTTTATTGCGTATGCATTACTTACGATGAAATCATTTCTACTGGATTCCATTTATTTTTCTGGAAAGGTTATGGAAATGAAACACATTTCTGCTAAATCATCTGTATCTTTCCAAAGGAGAGAATGAAAAATAATATAGAATAATAATATAATACTATAGTTGCCACAGTGATATACATTCTGAATATTCCCATGTACTGTTAATGAAAGCACAACAAAGTCATTTACCATCAGCTGTTTTAAGGGGCTCATGTAAAGCGCTTAGGGTAAAGTGAGGTTTGCCAGAACACTGCAAGAGGATGCTTGCTGGATATCCTGGTCGTGGGTAGTTTGGTGCACTCACTCCAACGAGTGCACACTACCACAAAAACAACACACACACTCCAACGAGCGCAGACTCTCGCTAAAACAACACGCGCACACTCCATCGAATACAGACTGACACTGAAACACACTGATAACTCCAATTTCGTTTGCCATCTCGTTATCTTTGTGTCTCCTTTCGAGGTTTCATTTGAATGGTGAACCATTACAGTGTGTGTGTGTGTGTGTGTGTGTGTGTGTGTGTGTGTGTGTGTGTGTGTGTGTGTGTGTGTGTGTGTGTGTGTGTGTGTGTGTGTGTGTGTGTGAGAGAGAGAGAGAGAGAGAGAGAGAATGTCCCTACAGTAGAGAAATTGAAACGACACCATGTATAGCCATACTTATTTCTGAATCCCCTTTGTGTTTTTCTATATGGGTCATACACCAGTCATTAGTCCTTAGAGGAAGCATCTCTCTGCAACCCAGAGGTTACCCGCGTGCCAGCTTTCATGTCGGCGGCCACGGCAACCCTCTGTGACTGCGGGTGGCACTGCCGCCGCTCAAAGGCCCCCATTATGCTGCCCCGTCTCCCGCCTGCTCAGTTATAAATGATTTTCTTGTCCACCCAGAGTGTGCGGTATCATATACCCTCATCATCTTCACATGCAAAATATCCCCATTTCTTTTTCCTGCAAAGAGTTCCAAAGCCTTAGTCCTCTTCAACGAGCCATTGAGGATTTCCCTAATTGCCCTGAAGGAAGTGTTTCTCATGTTTAAATAAATACAGTTAGTAATGACCTGCCAGTTAGCAGCCTAGATGCCCTTGGCTGCTGACTGATAAGGAGGGTTAGGCCTGTTTGGGTCAGTTGGACTCTGAAACATTTTTACACATTATCAGACAAGGCAGCGGGCAGAGCAGAGAAAGAGAGAGAGACAGAAAGGGCACAGAAAGAGAGAGAGGGCACAGGGAGAGAGAGAGACAGAAAGGGCACAGAAAGAGAGAGAGGGCACAGGGAGAGAGAGAGACAGAAAGGGCACAGAAAGAGAGAGAGGGCACAGGGAGAGAGAGAGACAGAAAGGGCACAGAAAAAGAGAGAGGGCACAGGGAGAGAGAGAGACAGAAAGGGCACAGAAAGAGAGAGAGGGCACAGGGAGAGAGTGAGACAGAGAGAAAGAGAGAGAGGGCACAGGGAGAGAGTGAAACAGAGAGAAAGAGAGAGAGGGCACAGGGAGAGAGTGAGACAGAGAGAAAGAGAGAGAGGGCACAGGGAGAGAGTGAAAGACAGAAAGAGACGGCACAGAGAGAGAGAGAGACAGAGAGAAAGAGAGAGAAGGGGGAAACAGGAAACTATAAATCAGAAAATAGCCAACGACTGATTGCTGTATACTGCTAATTGAATCAGAGTGCTGCTCGGTGCAGTCGGCTCTCAAACCCCATTTCCATTTCCATTCCGGCCAAAAACACACAAACACACAGACCCTCATCTGACCATTGTCCGTATGTCCGTCTGTCGTCTGTGCCCAGCAGGGTTGGGGTCAGTTCCTTTTAAATTCAAATTCAAAAATTTTCTAATAGAGACACATTGAGGAAAATTGAAATTAGAATGGGAAGTTCAGTATATTCCCTGAACTGACTGAATTGTTAAGGAACTGACCCCAACCAGCCAATGGCGGGGGAACACAGGAACGGGACAGGATATCAGTGAAGGTGGACTATCACCATCACTATCAACAACACTAGAGGGGGGCCAAATCACTGTGTAGTGAAATCAGCGCTGCCGGACCAGACGGCCCCCTGGCCCTCTGACACTCACCAGATACCTTGCTGGCCCTGCTTTAATTCACTTAACCCTGTCCCCTATGTGGTTCTGGGACCTGAGTAGCCCCTGGGCAAGGGTTTGGGTTTATTACCATAGGGTTAACTGGATTTGAGCAATGTGTAATTGATGCTTAATGCACGTGTGTGTGTGTGTGTGTGTGTGTGTGTGTGTGTGTGTGTGTGTGTGTGTGTGTGTGTGTGTGTGTGTGTGTGTGTGTGTGTGTGTGTGTGTGTGTGTGTGTGCATGGTTGCTCTTGGAAGTGGACATGGAGATGGAGAGAAGGGTTTGATAACGTGGTTATATCCGGATTATAACGTCGGGTTATATCGTTGATTTACATGCTAACATGAAACAGATCCACTGTCGTAGTTAACGCTGTGATTTATTTAGCTGACGTTAGACGACGTGACTTTGACTGGGAATGAGTCACTGGTACATGATAAATACATTCGATCACCCGGTATATTGCATGTCTTTTGTCAGTTGTATCAAGGCATAGCAATGTCAAAATATATGGCGCACACTCTGACACATTTGGCCTGTCATATCTTACTTTCATATCGTCTGTCAAACTATTTTGATTAGCTAATATATTACTAAGAAAATATTTTTCTGGCATCTATTATTTTACTGCTAGAAAGAGAAGCCTCCATTAAAGTCGGTGGTGTGGGGTATCCGAGTGTAGACCTCTGCTCTGTGTAGGGAAGGGAGCAGAAAGGTCATAGGTCATTTTGTGGTTTTAAGGTGATGATTGCCTTAGCAACAGGGTCACCACCGACAACAGCCACCAACAGACCTCTCTGCAATAAGTTATAATTGCTTCAGAATCGTTGTGCACATAGCCCATTCTCCAACTAAAGGGTTAAAGAATATGGTTTATAGTGATGAGCTCTATGACGCTATCATTCAACCGCTATTATATCATTGATTTCATAAATAGCACTATTGCAATAGATCTTTTAAATGACTTTTAATCAAGGCGAACAGGCCGTAAATCAGAAGGAGAGTTGACCGCGGCAGAGGAATGAGTCTCCCACTCATATGTCTGTACACGGGTTATACTTCCTCTGTTTTGCACAGTGATTCTGCTCTGACGGTTCATTTTTCTAATTCTCTGGTTTTTTTTCTTCTTTTCCTTTTTAAAAATGTTCTTCTTCTTGTCTTTTTATGGTGGAGTTGTTTGATGAGGTTTCTCCCAGAGCGTCAGAGAGCTCCGTGTTATTGGTAGTGGCTGCATAGGGCTGGCCTGGACTGTGTACGCCCCTGTCACACACACACACGCGGACACACACACACAAAACAGGAAATGCACAGCGCCAGGGCACACGTCTTTGATTACAATGATTCATTCACTCCTGTACACTGTGGAAAGATTAATATTGTCACTGTTTGTTTTGAGATTCACAGAATGTCGATAAATCATGCCGATATTTAATGGATGATGGAATGGTGCAACACTTTTATTCCACGTCGCGTTGCTTTCCATTCACAACTTGCACCTGACCCGATAATAAATGTTTTGAAAACAATCTCAATATGGAAAGATCAACAGGCTGTGTAACCAGGGGAAATATTTACACATGGACCAGGCTAATATGGAGAGGGGCATTGTGCCAATCGAGGGGGGGGGCCCTGCCCATTTTCCCTGCATTAGCCACGGGGAGCGAGAAAAATGTGTCACTAGCTAATCATGATAGATAGTTCTTACAACTGCAATGGCAAGTGCTCTGTTGCTGCATTCAACACTACAGCTGGTGGTAAGCAAGCTCCGTATTTGAACTTTTAGCTTAAAGCTACAGTTGAAGTTAGAAGTTTACATACACTTAGGTTGGAGTCATTAAAACTCGTTTTTCAACCACTCCACACATTTCTTGTAAACAAACTATAGTTTCGGCAAGTCGGTTAGGACATCTACTTTGTGCCTGACACAAGTCATGTTTCCAACAATTGTTTACAGACAGATTATTTAACTTATAATTCACTGTCTCACAATTCCAGTGGGTCAGAAGTTTACATACACTAAGTTGACTGTGCCTTCAAACATCTTGGAAAATTCCAGAAAAGGATGTCATGGCTTTAGAAGCTTCTGATAGGCTAATTGTGTATGTAAACTTCTGACACACTGGGAAGGTGATGAAAGAAATAAAAGCTGAAATAAATCATTCTCTCTACTATTATTCTGACATTTCACATTCTTAAAATAAAGTGTCTTAGGTCCTAACTGACCTAAGACAGGGGATTTTTTACTTGGATTATGTATGTCAGGAATAGTGAAAAACTGAGTTTAAATGTATTTGGCTAAGGTGTATAATCAATTCATATTTTTCCTTCAATTTTACTTATCTGTTTCAGACTGTGCTGTTCTATATCTCTATATCAAAAAGCAGACACTAAAATGTGAGATGACACAAAATGTGAAGATAAAAGAAAGACTCCTAATCAGCATCATAAGCCTCTCTGCTCTCATGCGTGACATCAATGGAAACACTTGTGTACCATCACCAGTCCTTTTGTGTTTGTTTGTCTTGTTTCCACACAGTACTGATAATAACTTCCTGTCTTCTCAGAGATAGATAGGCAATCATGCTGGAGCAGACCAGGGCCTCCACATTCAACTCACTCGTCACCACAAACACACTGAGAACCATAGAAATATCATCACTAGAACAGTTGAAAAAAAATGTAGACCACTGTGATTCTATTTCTATCCTGAGAATAACTTCATTCCATCCAAACCCATTCATATTCATGGTAGATTACTTTTATCTCTCCTCCTTCTCAGTCAGTAAGTCCTCGCTCACACAGAAGTCAGCCAGCCAGGCCCCCAGACTCCCAGCAGTTAGAGGGGCTCTAGCCTGCACTCTGCCTTAGGGTTCAAAAGGTGGAGGAGTGGAGAGGCAATTGAGTAGTCAGAGACAGCCAGACTCTCTGGTCATCTCCGTCTCCTTCCCCCTGGCTTTGATTTCCACTCTGGGGCCCTGGGAGAAGGAAGACCCTGAGAGGCAGGGGGCGCAGAGCGATCGGACGTGTCACGGCGTCCGGCACAACCCGTGATTTATCCTCGCCGGTCGGGACCCACGTGAACACACCTCATTTGATTATGATGATGCAGAATGTCGGAATTCTTCGATCCGTGTTCAGTTACGGTTAAGGTTGGAATCCTTATGTGGACTGAGAAAAGGGACTGAGGGAAGGGACTGAGAAAAGGGACTGAAGGAAGGGACTGAGGGAAGGGACTGAGGGAAGGGAGTGAGAAAAGGGACTGAGGGAAGGGACTGAGGGAAGGGACTGAGAAAAGGGACTGAGAAAAGGGACTGAGGGAAGGGACTGAGGAAAGGGACTGAGAAAAGGGACTGAGGGAAGGGACTGAGAAAAGGGACTGAGGGAAGGGACTGAGGAAAGGGACTGAGAAAAGGGACTGAGGGAAGGGACTGAGAAAAGGGACTGAGGGAAGGGACTGAGAAAAGGGACTGAGAAAAGGGACTGAGGGAAGGGACTGAGAAAAGGGACTGAGGGAAGGGACTGAGAAAAGGGACTGAGAAAAGGGACTGAGGGAAGGGACTGAGGGAAGGGACTGAGGGAAGGGACTGAGGGAAGGGACTGAGAAAAGGGACTGAGGGAAGGGACTGAGGGAAGGGACTGAGGGAAGGGACTGAGGGAAGGGACTGAGAAAAGGGACTGAGGGAAGGGACTGAGAAAAGGGACTGAGAAAAGGGACTGAGGGAAGGGACTGAGAAAAGGGACTGAGGGAAGGGACTGAGAAAAGGGACTGAGAAAAGGGACTGAGGGAAGGGACTGAGGGAAGGGACTGAGGGAAGGGACTGAGGGAAGGGACTGAGAAAAGGGACTGAGGGAAGGGACTGAGGGAAGGGACTGAGGGAAGGGACTGAGGGAAGGGACTGAGAAAAGGGACTGAGGGAAGGGCCTGAGAAAAGGGACTGAGGGAAGGGACTGAGAAAAGGGACTGAGGGAAGGGACTGAGGGAAGGGACTGAGAAAGGGGACTGAGGGAAGGGACTGAGGGAAGGGACTGAGAAAAGGGACTGAGAAAAGGGACTGAGGGAAGGGAATTAATAATATGGTTCCCATTTTGAGTTTTTTCTTTTTCGCTTCATTAAAAACATTTTTTTACAAGGGTGTAGGTTGGCGAGGAAGGGTGGATAAAATGGGGTTTGGGGGTGGTGGGTGAGGGAGGATTACGCATGCCAAAAGTTCAGGTGTGCCAGCTTTGAATGCATAAAACGAAACGAGAGAGAGAGAGAATGAACAAAACGAGAAAGAGAGAGAGCGAACGAACGAGAGAGAGAGAGAGAATGAACAAATGAGAGCGAGAGAACGAACAAAAGAGAAAGAGAGAGAGGAGATTTTTTTGGATGAAAGCCTGGCACACCCTGTATCCCTGGATATTTTTACGGCCGCCTTTAAAGATTACTGTTCAGAAATACCGTCTGGGAGGTGGTGGAGGAGTGGAGGGAGGGGGGAATAATTGTGAAATCAATTAGCCGGCGGCGCGGGGTGATGAGGTGTAGTAGGCCTCTCTCTCTCTGGTTGACACCCGCTGTCCCCTGCATTATTGTCCCAGTCCCAAATGGTACCCTAATCCCTATATAATTCACTCGGGCCAATAGGGCTCTGATCAAAAGTAGTGCACTACGTAGGGAATAGGGACGCAGACGTTGTCAGCTAGCGCTAGACCGCCTCACGCCCACCTCCGCTACACTGGGCATCTGGACTACACATGTTAGGCTCTCCTACAGCCCCCCCACCCCCCCACCACCAAACTACCACCCCCCCTGTGTTCCCCGCTACCTTTACACCCTACACCCCTTCCCCCTTCCACCCTCTCTCCCCATACAGCAGTAAGGCCCTTGAACCCAGAGTAGGGTGGAGGAATATTCCTGGGATTGTGACAGGAATGAAGTCTTTTCAGCTTTGACTTTACTACCTTTAGTATTTACAAACTCAGGTACAGAAAATGTAGATTCCTTTCTTTAGACAGACACACATTCATATGCCATAAGTAGCCAATGCACAAAATGAAGTCAATCAAACTCCATTTGTAATACAATCAAGGAAATTAAACTTAATAATTACATCAGAATGTATAATTATTTTCTGTAACAAGTTGCAATAAGATACCCCAAAAAAGAATGAGGTCAAACACTGACCCCATTATGAAACACACTACAGCCATGAATCAATGGGCTACAGCAGAGATACAAGAGTCAAGTCAACTGGCTAGGAACAGTAACCGATGTTGTCCTTCCACCAAAGAGCCACGCTAAGGATCTCACAAGATAAGCAATAAATAATCTCCCTATCCCAGCAGCCAGACACTTTCCATTCTTAGTGAGGTCACCAGAACCGTGAGTT
>NC_034185.2:55475533-55493033 GCF_002021735.2 Oncorhynchus kisutch
GTTACAAAAACATCTTAGTGCACCACTATATTATCCCCCCATTAAAGCTGACTCACTATGGCATGGCATCCTTGTTTGGGTGAATGGGGGCTGGTGGGGGGGTACACGGCTAAAGTTTGCAACATTCCCTTACGGACATGAAAGAAGGCTATTCTTTTTTTCTCACCCACTATTTCACTTCTGGAGGCTCAGGGGCTTGGGGCAGAGGGCCAGAGCAGCAGCAAGGTTACAGCCAGGCCAGATGTCTGGGTCAGGGGGATCCACCGTTTGTTGCGTTGGCTGGGCTTGGGTCATAGAGCTGGGGCTGGGGATGGGGATGGGGATGGGGTTATGGGGTGGTTAAGATAAAAACAGGGTCAATGGCCTGCCTATGTACAACAAAGTGTGGTCTGGAGATATCTATAACGCTATAAGTCTGTGGATACACTCAGAGATCAATGAAGTTATGTTGCAGGACCCAGGACCCCCTCACTAAACCTTAAATCACTGCAACATCAAAGGAGGGCAGGGGGCTACGACAGTGGGCAAGCTGGTGCCCTCCCTACCCCTCCCTGGGTGAACAACCTCTGGATCCAGATGCCTTATCTATAATGGTCAGTCTGACCTCCAGTTGGAACTAATTTACTCCCAATCCTCAGCTATAATACATTTGCCTCAGCATCACATGCCTCAATAAACCGCCTGGAGGAACGCTAGCTATGTTGCTAATCTGGGGAGTGATGAAGTGATGTTTCTTGAAGTGTGAAGAAGACGAAGAAGAAGACGAAGAGGAAGAAGAATGGACCAATCTAGGGGGTTCTAATAAGAGGCTTGTGCCAGCCATATTGGCCTTGTTTGACTTTATAACAGCCATTTATATATTTGACTTCTTGCTTAGGAATCCAACTGAATATCCCTGAAGATTTCCTGAAGCAGGGCAGGGAGTTAGTTTAATGAAAACATCCTGGTAGCTGAGCGCTAATGTTGGTGTTAAATCCACTTGGCCTCGTTTTAACTGGACTCATATCTACACATTGTGAACAGAACACACATTTATAAGGTCAACTGACTCGATGAAGGGAAACGGATGAAACAATGCCAATGATTTATAACTGAACTGAATTAAACTATTGCGTAGTCTCTTCTCTCAATCCACAGAGGAAAGGATGCAAATCCTTCAACTACAGAATTAATCAATCAAATGTTTTTATATAGCCCTTCTTACATCAGCTGATGTAGCAAAATGCTGTACAGAAACACAGCCAAAAACCCCAAACAGCAAGCAATACAGGTGTAGAAGCACGGTGGTTAGGAAAAACTCCCTAGAAAGGCCAGAACCTAGGAAGAAACCTAGAGAGGAACCAGGCTATGAGGGGTGGCCAGTCCTCTTCTGGCTGTGCCGGGTAGAGATTATAACAAAACATGGCCAAGATGTTCACATGTTCATAGATGACCAACAGGGTCAAATAAGACTACAATTCCCCTTGTTCTATACTATGGATTGTTGTTGGGCACTAAATCATCACAATTACTGTAGTAAAATAAAAGTAGAATAGCTACCTTTCCTGCACAGCCAGATGGAATCTATGACATGGGAAACATGGGTAACCACAACATGGTTGTCAGTCTGATCCATGTTAACTCTAGTCTCCTCTCCTCTCTCCCACTCAGAACCACTGAACCTGGATGCAGTCCTGGCCCTCTGTCCCATATAGTGTGTGTGTGTGTGTGTGTGTGTGTGTGTGTGTGTGTGTGTGTGTGTGTGTGTGTGTGTGTGTGTGTGTGTGTGTGCATGCTTGAGGAATGGACTGTGATGTGATGACAGGTTAGACCCCTTTCACCTGTTTCTCTCCCCCCCACCCCCCACCCTCCACCTCCCAGCAGTTCCAGCTCCCGTGACCTCCGCTATCTTCATCAAGGCCTCCAGGGGTCAGAGGTCAGCCCATTCATGGGGCATGCTGGGTAACATATGTTCCCAGACCGTTCAACTATATTACAACTGGAAGTTGTGACAGTGATAGATGTCTGGCTCTTTACCTCAGAAAGGGAATGCATGGTTTGTTTGGTTGTTGGCGTTTCTTTAAATTGTGTTTCTATCTTTCTTCCATCTTACTATTTTCTGAATTCTCCCTGCCGGTTCAAATACCCACTGGGCACAAACTGGTTGAATCAACGTGGTTTCAAAGTCATTTGTTAACATATTGTGATGTGGAATCAACGTGGAAAATAGTTTGGATTTCTTTTTTAAATCATCAAAGTAAACTATTGTTTTGAGGGGGAAATTTCAACCACAGGATTATGTCATCATGGTAACCAAATATCAACATAGACAAACATTGTAGAAAATATGTTGAATTAGAACCTTTAAAACAACGTAAGCTCTTCAACGTTATATATCAGGAAGAAAAACTATAGGCTGAGTAGCACCTCCTACTGGACAATGTATCTATCTACAGCTACCATTTGGTCTCCCATCCAGGGTTTTAACCAGTCCTTCGTCTCTATGCGATTCATCCCTGACTATTACATGGTGCTATTGTGAGAATGATTGTTGAGAGATCTCCATCTTCTTCAATGATATAGATTCACTGTTGCTATCGAAGTCATTCCAAAGGGTAGGTTTAACAGAGCAAATGAAATGTGGGGGGATGAAAGCAAATTAAAGCTCTGGTTGATTTCAAATGTATGGATATTTTGTGATATTGAATTGTGTCAACATTTGAAGGAGATGTATCTCCTGCTTGGGTAGTTCCTTCTGCCACTCATTTAGTCTGGCTTTCACTTCAGTTTGTCTACAAAGTAATACTTGATATGTTTCTTTCAAGTCTCCATCCCAACCAAAAGATAAAGGTCCATCGTAGCCATTTTCATCTCATTATCAAATCATGTCTGGGTCACAATTCAGTACCTCACTGTGATTGTTTTTTGAAATGGTAAAAACAACAACATCTAAATAGCTTCTTAGCAAAGAACAATTTCTCAAGCAATAATTGTGCTAGGACTGTCTGGGAGTTGGGAGGGGGAAGCTGAAAACTAGCTGTTATTGGCGGAGGGGTTTGGAACTGTCTTATTGGTCTATTAACTAAGTTTCAAGTTTCAAGATTTAATGCCAAAAGTACAGCGAAATGCCTTTCTCGCTCCAAACTCAACAAAGCAGTAATCAATATCAATGTAACACTAAAACAACATGAGGACTAAAACACATGGGGAATATAAATATGAAATGAGAACAAGAGAAAGTCAGAAGCTATATACCAGGTCAGTTCCAATACCATATTTACAATGTGCAGGATACTGGAGGGACAGTTGGTATAGGGGTAAGGTGACTAGGCATCAGGATAAATGATAAACAGAGTAGTAGCAGCATAACTGATGATTGTATGTGTATGTGTATGTGTATGTGTGTGTGTGTGTGTGTGTGTGTGTGTGTGTGTGTGTGTGTGTGTGTGTGTGTGTGTGTGTGTGTGTGATAACGTCCCTACAGTAGAGAAATTGAAACGACACCATGTATAGCCATATTTATTTCTGAATCCCCTTTGTGTGTAGAGTCAGTATAGATGTGTGTGCATGTTATGTGTACAGTAAATAGCCTAATGTAACATTCAACCTTAGAATGAGTAACACCTCCATGGCCACATTGTGAGGTCACTGTAACTATAAATGTCTTCTTATGTAATCATAGAAAGCGTGGATGTTCAAGATCAAGACCTTCACACATACTGTAATCATCTGTGCAGAATCTCGAACGGCATTGGTCACTTGCACCATGTACTTATAAAGTATTGTCAACTGCAATCCAGGTCATTTGGTTCTGCTATTAGATGAAGTACAGTGAAAACACAATCTGTTGTACAAATAAACTAAATATCTGAATATTTATTCCATTGGAATTTGGTTGTGCTTTTAGATGGTAGAAAGCATAGTGATATCATAGTAAAGAAGTCACGGTGAACGATATCATAGTAATGAAGTCACGGTTAACGCTTAAACGTTTTTGGCTTCCCTGACATTGTTATGTCTTAACGGTCTGAGCCAGCTAGAAACAAACACTAACTGCTCACACACACATGCACGCACACACACACGCACGCACACACACACACACCCATCCATCAGTTTAAAAAATGCACATAGCGTAAAGATGGGCCCTCAGAGAGACAAATGATCAATTACATGGAAGGAATGGGACTCTGGTCTCCTGTGGCTTAATTTGCTTGAGGCTCTTTACCACAGTGACCAATCAGTCACCTCCAAGGAAGGGAGGACAGACATGAGACTCTTTACAAGAGTAAAACATCAGTCGTCATACCATTCCAAATAAAAATGATAAAAACATATTGTTAGTTGCTTGTTTTGACTGTCACTGTGGTTGTTGACATGTTGTTGTTGTGTCTTTAACCCTAGTGGGTTAAAAGGGAGTGTGTAAGGGTTCAGAGGGGTCAGTGACCTTGTGGCGAGGTCTGAAAACAGGGAGGCAGACAGGGCGCGACCTCTAACCCCTGCCTTGTGCCTTGTCAAACGATACCTCCTGTGGGCTGTAATTACAACACTGACAGGCATCTATTTTAAGATGCAGCACATCAACCAGTCTACTTAGATGGATATAAATAGCAGAATAAAAAATGTAAATTCTGACAAAGATTAAAATACCTTAAAGTAGCGATAAAGAAAATAGCCACACATATTGAGATAGAACAGGGTAGCAAAATAACCTCCAACCAAAACGGCATCCATGCAAACACACACACACATACACACACATACACAGCCCCTCACCCCGACTCCAATTTGCAATTTTTGGCCAACCTCAACCATGGGCCCTGTTATTGATGTCTGTGTGTATCCGCTTTCTATGCTAGACCATTAGAAAACAAGGCCATTAAGACAATGCTGTTGTTCCTGGAACATCTAATAAAAGTGGCCATTTAGTTGCTCTGATGAAGTCCGCTGGGCTGAACCAGGACAAGGTAATACATTTGAGTCTCTGTTCTGGAGAGACTTCTCTGATATTCTGCCAGCTGCTCCCAAACACTGTTTACTCCCTTAAAAGCCCTCATCTAAGTCTGTCTGACATGCTTCTGCTTAATGCTCGCTCTCTCTCCCTCTCTCTCTCTCTCTCTGTGTCTATCTCTCTCTGTGTCTATCTCTCTCTGTGTCTCTCTCTCTGTGTCTCTCTCTCCCTCTCTCTCCCTCCCTCTCCCTCCCTCTCCCTCTCCTTTTCCCTCTCTCTCCCTCTCCTTTTCCCTCTCTCTCTCTCTCCCTCCCTCTCTCTCTCCCGCTCTCTCTCCCGCTCTCTCCCGCTCTCTCCCGCTCTCTCCTTCCCTCTCAATTCAATTTCAGGGCTTTATTGGCATGGGAAACATATTCAAAAGTGAAATAAACAATACAAATGAACAGTAAACATTACACTCACAAAAGTTTAAAAAGAATAAAGACATATTATGTGCAAATAGTTAAAGTACAAAAGGAAAAATAAATAAACATAAATATAGGTTGTATTTACAATAGTGTTTATTCTTCACTGGTTGCCTTTTTCTTGTGGCAACAGGTCACACATCTTGCTGCTGTGATCACACACTGTGGTATTTCACCCAATAGATATGGGAGCTTATCAAAATTGGGTTTGTTTTCGAATCCTTTGTGTATCTGTGTAATCTGAGGGAAATATCTCTCTCCCTCTCTCGCTCTCTCTCTCTCTTTCCACTAGCATACTTCCCCTCTTTTCTGCACTTGAACCAAGAATGTTAAACACCCCCCCCCCCCCCCCCCCCCGACTTGAGCGACCACAGTGTTTGTGGTCGATATGACTAGTTAAGTGATGTTTAATGTGTTGGAGGGGATCAGTTGAAGTAGTGTATGGTATGCCTATGAACACATCAGATGGACACTAAGCCCAGACAAGATTTTCTTAGCGGTTTCTTTGGAAAGCCAAAGAGCATGAATCCCCATGGCAATGTTTTACAAAGCTGTTCAGCAGTTGAACTTAACTACAGCTTTTGACCAGAGCACTGGTCACACATAGTGCACTGTATAGGGACTAGGGTGCCATTTCGGATGCAGGCTAGGTTACTGAGGTCACAGTTGAGTTGTAGGCCCCATAGGTACCATGTCAACTTGCTAATAGGGTCGAGCTACTCTGCCATTCACTCAAGTACACTCAATTAGCTGTGGTTATGGTCAATGTGTCACAGGGTTAATGCCCCATGAACAAAGACCTCTAACAGACCATTGGGTTGCTTCCCCCCCTGGCCATAAAGACTTTCTCTCTCTTCTCTCTCTTTCTGTGGTAATCTGGTTTAAGAGTAACTAATGATATGTTAATTGGTTCAGCAAACTCAGTCAGAACCCTCCCCCAAGGCAGGTGAGAACACAAAAGGACTGCACCGGGACAAGTACTGTAGTCACTGCACATGTCGTCCAGCGAGCCGAGGACCCAGAAACTGCATTACCTAAAATCACATGCAAACATGATGGGAGATAAGGTTAAGAGCTACAGCGGAGGGAGGGAGGGAGGACACAGAGGAGAGGAGAGCAGAGAGATGGAGAGATAGGGAAGAGAATGTCTCAAGAGTCAGAGGTCAGAAAGCAATAGGACAGATAGCATCTAAGAAATCTCATTATTGTTCAGCATGATTGTTGTTCAGGCACCTGTTGTGTTCAGTCACCTGGTGAACGAACACACACGCACACACACACACACACACACACACACACACACACACACACACACACGTGTTACCATGGCAACTGGGGAGGCACAAGCCAAGCCGCTGATGATGTGGATGATGGATCCAAGCCCTGCGGTTGGCAGGTGTGTGTGCGTGAGTGTGTGTGTGTGTGTGTGCCTGCACATGCACGTGATGGGGAAGCTGTTGCTGCTATGAGGCTTAAATGGCTCCATGGCCTGTAGCACTTCCACTGGTTTAACAGAGAGACAGAGACAGAAGGCCCGAGGGTTAACACTGTAGTCCAACTGACGATAAAGCTCAGCACTCACACACCTTAGGTTCGAGTGAATAACAATAATAGTGTTGATCTAAAAATGCATTCTACAACAACCTTTGGCATTATTCTGATTTTATTATAATGCATATCAAATACAACACTATTTTCAGGGAGAAAATTCATACTATCTTGTTTAAATAATCAATAATAAAAAATAAATGTTTCAATGCAGAGTTATACAAAAGTATGCAAAAGTATTCATCCCCCTTGGCATTTTTCCTATTTTGTTGCATTTCAACCTGTAATTTAAATGGATTTTTATTTGGATTTCATGTAATGGACATACACCAAGTAGTTCAAATTGGTGAAGTGAAATTAAATAAATAACTTGTTTCAAAAAATTCTGCAAAAGAAAAATGGAAAAGTGGTGCGTGCATTAGTATTCACCCCTTTTACTATGAAGCCCCTAAATAAGATATGGTGCAACATTACACAATTCACATAATTAGTTAAATAAAGTCCACCTGTGTGCAATTTAAGTGTCACATGATCTGTCACATGATCTCAGTATATATACACCTGTTCTGAAAGGCCCCAAAGTCTGCAACACCACTAAGCAAGGGGCACCACCAAGCAAACGGCACCATGAAGACCAAGGAGCTCTCCAAACAGGTCTGGGACAAAGTTGTGAAGAAGTACAGATCAGGGTTGTGTTGTAAAAAAATATCTAAAACTTTGAACATCCCACGGAGCACCATTAAATCTATTATTACAAATTTGAAATAATATGGCACCACAACAAACCTGCCAAGAGAGGGCCGCCCACCAAAACTCACAGACCAGGCAAGGAGGGCATTAATCAGAGAGGCAACAAAGAGACCAAAGATAACCCTGAAGGAGCTGCAAAGCTCCACAGTGAAGATTGGAGTATCTGCCCATAGGACCACTTTAAGCCGTACACTCCACAGTGCTGGGCTTTATGGAAGAGTGGCCAGAAGAAACCATTGCTTAAAGAAAAAAATAAGCAACCACGTTTGTTGTTTGCCAAAAGGCATGTGGGAGACTCCCCAAACATATGGAAAAAGGTACTCTGGTCAGATGAGACAAAATGTAGCTTTTTGTTCATCAAGGAACATGTCTGGTGCAAACACAACACTTCTCATCACCCCGAGAAGACCATCCCCACAGTGAAGCATGGTGGTGACAGCATCATGCTGTGGGGATATTTTACATTGGCAGGGACTGGGAAAATGGTCAAAATTGAAGGAATGATGGATGGCGCTAAATACAGGGAAATTCTTGAGGGAAACTTGTTTCAGTCTTCTAGAGATTTGAGACTGGGACGGAGGTTCACCCTCCAGGAGGATAACGACCCTAAGCATACTGCTAAAGCAACACTTGAGTGGTTTAAGTGGAAACATTTAAATGTCTTGGAATGGCCTAGTCAAAGTCCAGACCTCAATCCAATTGATAATCTGTGGTATGACTTAAGGATTGCTGTACACCAGCGGAACACATTCAACTTGAAGGAGCTGGAGCAGTTTTACCTTGAAGAATGGGCTAAAATCCCAGTGGCTAGATGTGCCAAGCGTATAGAGACATACCCTAAGAGACTTACAGGTGTAATTTCTGCAAAAGGTGGCTCTACAAAGTATTGACTTTGGGGGGTGAATAGTTATGCACACTCAAGTATTCTGTTTTTTGTCTTATTTCTTGTTTGTCTCACAATAAAAAATATTTTGCATCTTCAAAGTGGTAGGCATGTTGTGTAAATCAAATGATACAAACCCACAAAAATATATATTTTAATTCCAGGTTGTAAGGCAAAAAAAAAAGTAAAACGCCAAGGGGGTGAATACTTTCGCAAGCCAAGTTGCTTTGTCATATATACCCAGAATTCCAAACACTGATGCCATTTTAGTACGAGGCTCAGAGCAGAGATTTCCTGGATCTGAGGCTATAATGATCAATCAAAACTACTTTGGATGTCGAATTAGAACATTTGACCTATTAGTTCATGAGCCCATAATAGAAAATAGATATCAAATAAAATACAATTTTATTGGTCACATACACAGATGTTATTGCGGGTGTAGCGAAATGCTTGTGTTCCTAGCTCAGATACAGATACAGACGCTGTGTAACACCAGACAGTGACCGGAAAAGTACTGCACTTTTACAGTAACAACGTGGCAAAGAGAAAACCTTTTTCCATTAGTAGGTGTGTCTTTTCATCTCAATGACGTAGTGATGTTTACAAGTGGAAAAAGTGAGCTCTCCTGTCCTATCAATGCTTGTCTACTCAGTTGTTGCAGACCTATTTTTTTCCCAACGATAACACAGTTGCAAACAGTTGCATCTAAAAGTATCACATTGACTTTTAGGGAGAATGGAAGCAGAGAGTAGTTCTCTCCCTTCGCTCATTGTCTTTATCTCTCCTTATCAGTTTGTTTTCTTCTGGTGGGTAATCATTCGCGTTCATGTGTGGATGTGCGATGACGTGATCGTACTGCCACCAAACAGTGTTGTCATCATGTTCCTCCCTAGCAGAACTTGGCTGGGCGAAGTGAACGTCAGCGCTAGCATGCTCCCTGAAGATACCTTCGCTTCAAAAACAAGACGAAAGCGGCCATACTACTGTCCCTCTTAAGACACTGCAGCAACAAGTACACTTCCTCGAAATAAATGTAAGATAACTCCAGAAATATGTAATGATTTCTTTATATTTTTGCCGAGGACTTAGTAGCGCAATTTGACATGTTTGGTACAATATTTCTGTGAAAAATTTGCATGAAAACTAGTCGTCTGTCGTTGAATGACAACAAACATTTAATTGAAGAATCGCTACTGTTGACCAATCACCGACGAAGGGGCCTCCGCCTTGAAAAGCCTAAAAAAAAAAATTGTCATAATATATGTGCAAACTGTTTCACTTAAAAATAAGTATTCTGTGGCATTCTGGCAGGCGAAAAGCATGAGACAAATCTGTAAAAATGGGTTGACTAACTGTTAAAATGCCATCTTCTGAGTCCTGCGATGGAGTCTTACCTACAAATCCCACCTGAGCAACTAACATCCAAATTCAACACAACTTACAACTGCAACACAATTCACAACCACCTGTGTCAAAAAAGGTCAACAACGCTCTCTCCCTCTCTCTCTAAAGCACACACACACGCACGCACGCACACACACACGCACACGCACACTGTCCCTCCAAAAAGAACTGTAAGGGTGAGTGATGGTACTGGTATCCACTATGTGGTGGGAAACAGCTGGCTCTCTGAGGTTTCATCAACCAATAAACCTGGTTTCCACAAGACAAAATATGTCTTTCTCAACCAGCTCAGCACAGTACTGCCTGACTGACTGGAGAACCAACCCAGGCTATTCCTATGATAAATCACCAACGTTAACCTAGTCAACATTCCCAACAACTCTAACTCCTCCATGTCATGACAAACTCCCTGTAAACGTTGTAAAGGTGAACGCAACTCCACAATGGAGACGTGGTACATCTATCTGGAGTGTTACGTTAGGAAAATGAGAAACACCACCACCCACACAACCCATAAGTCATAAAGAAACAGGTTGTTTTAAGGTCCTTTTTTTCCTTTCCCCCAGAGCACCCCACTGTGTAAGTGTGTTATCCAGGTTCAGAAAGACAGTGTGTGTCTGCCTCTGTGTGTGTGCCTGTGTGTGTGTGTGTGTGTGTGTGTGTGTGTGTGTGTGTGTGTGTGTGTGTGTGTGTGTGTGTGTGTGTGTGTGTGTGTGTGTGTGTGTGTGTGTGTGTGTGTGTGTTTGAATGTGTGTGTGTGTGCCTGTGTGTGTGTGTGTGTGTGTGTTTGCGTGCGTGGGTGCGTGTGTGTGTGCGTACGTGCCTGCCTGCATACGTGCATGTGTGCAGGTGTGTGAATGTGTGTGTGTTCACCAGCCACACTCAGAGGGGATGGATTAGTGCTGTGAGGTGGCGGGCTGCAGCTGATGTCAAGGCCGCTTACCACCTCCCCCTGAAAGTGCTCTCCTGATGAAATGTCTGACATATATATGAGGTGGAATGCACCCATATAATTTGCTCTAAAAATCACCCTTTTCCCAAGGACTGGAAACAATGAAAAACAGCAACATGTGAGACACTTCCAGAGAGGCAAGGAGAGAAGGAGAGAAGGAAGGAGAGAATGAGGGAGGGAAGATAGAAAGAAAGGAAAACATGAGAGAAAGGAAGGGAAAAAGTTGTTTTTAGTGATATAAAAAAAAAATATATATGTATCCATAAAAGAGTAGGGAGAGGTATAACATGAAAGATCAACTTGAATATTTAGCACATATCAAATAAATGTAGGATCTTTCTAGACTCTTCTAAAAAAAAGTGCTATCTAGAACCTAAAATAGTTCTTTGGCTGTCCCCATTGGAGAAACCTTTGAAGAACCCTTTTGGGTTCCATGTAGAACGCTTTCCACAGATGGTTCTACATGGAACCCAAAGGGTTCTACCTGGAACTGTAAAGGGTTCTACCTGGAACCCAAAAGGGTTCTCCAATGGGGACAGCCAAAGAACCCTTTTGGAACTGTACACATATAAGTCAGAATGTCAGATCTACTTCATCAGCCTAAAAATATTCATATTAGTCACGTGGAAACATTTTCTAACTAATAGATGCATAAATAACTACGATGACATCACTCAGATAACTTCTCTCATGTCGATTGCTTCATCGAGGTTCTATGTAAAAACAAACCCAGTCTGAAAGAGTCCACCAATCCAAAGAGAGTGACATCATACTCTAAGCATGACACATATTAATGTTATAACTGTAGAACTGATAATAATGATTAGCCTCCAATTGATCTGCTCAATCAGGAGTGAACTACGTTATAAACTGGCTAATAATGAAATCATTTAAAATCCCAGACACACACACACACACAGGTAAATACCCAGACCAGTCAATAGTCCCCCAAATAACTCTATGACCTTTGGTAAAACAATCTGACAACCCAGGTAGGGTAGATAGATGAATCCTGTTGCTGGCACACAGACAGTGAGGGCGTATGGGGGTTAGGTATTAAAACATTGTAGCCGTTATTTTACGGAGGCATGGTCGGTTATGGCTGCTGGGTCGATTACCCAGCCAGTCAGACTGAGATATAAAATTAATGTTGCCTTGAATTGGTATACTGTCTCCTCCAATAGAGAGATGAAGGAGCTGGGTTGGCTACCTCTCCATAAAAACAGCCCTTTATTAGATCCTTAAAAGACCATACGGAGGGAGGGAGGCCCTTAAAGATGTCCGGGCCCTTGACTGGCCTCCCCACAATTACATTTCCGGAGGAAAAGGTCTGAGGGAAACAGGATAATGTAGTACTAAATCACAGGTCCCCAACCAGTCAGCCAGTCAAGCGGCCATCTTTGTTTGTATGTTGGAATGACTAAACACAATTCTTACACAATGGTTAGATAGAATAGATTCCATGCACCGTGAGTAACATTGATAGGAGACGTTTTTAAGTGACTCGCAGCAACATCATTTTAATGGGATTTTAATTAGCTAAAGGGCGTGAAAGAGGAAATGATGTCAGAGATAAAGCGATCAAATCCTATCAAGTCAATTAAGGGCTGCTACGGCAACCCCGGAAGCACCATGCACATACCCAAACTTGGAAGGTAGTATTTCAAGAGCTTTTTTGTATTGTTCATAGTTATCAATTCTCTAGAGATGAGTCCAATCGAAAGGTGCCATTTAAAAAAAATCTTATTGCAAAACTGTGGTTATCCAAATGAAGAAATAGAAATTCAAATTGATTGATGTCATAATGTCTTGAGCAAGGAGGGAGTAAAACACATTCTTTGAGATCCAACTCATCGACTCCCCCGTGATTTCACTACAAAATGTCATCATTCCTCTATGTCTGGGGGAGAAAGTCTGTCATTGGTGGGTTCGGTACACGTAGTGCAGCTTGCAGTCTGAGCTTGGGCTGAGTGAGGGTTGGGTGAGAAAGCAGTAAAACAGCCTGCTTGCTAAAGGACTCTTCTGAAAGGGGGAGGGCCCCCTGTCTGGTTTCCACGGTGATACACACACATTAGTGCTGCTTCATAAAACGCATAATGTACTCAGGGAGGATCGGTTATTAACTATTAAACTGTGTCTGGGAGTTATGATACAACGGTGACAAGGTGATTCATGCTTTGTCCTGATTTAAACTGAATATCCAGATAAAAGAGAGGTGGGAGTAGGGAATGTACTTTCCTTTGGAAATGTTTGTTCACACAAGCTGTTGCCAACAAGCTGACATGTTGATTTGGGATTTTATCACATATCATTAAATCCTGACTTTATCTAAATCTCCACGATCATCACATTTATAGTGTATATCTTTTACGTCCAAAAAAAGAAAACAAACGGACACAGCCTCAAAACTTTGCCA
Organism: Oncorhynchus kisutch; assembly: GCF_002021735.2. Lineage (NCBI taxonomy): Eukaryota > Metazoa > Chordata > Actinopteri > Salmoniformes > Salmonidae > Oncorhynchus > Oncorhynchus kisutch. The sequence continues at coordinate 55,488,884 of NC_034185.2, forward strand.
CCGCGGGTGTTCCTTTTTGTCCAATGTCCTTTTCCCACAACCTAATATCAACAGACACTAACCAAGTTATTTCAGCGCTTGTTAATTGGCTGGCCAAATATGCTCTTGTCCTGTCAGATATCAGGGGCGGCCCCCCGGTGACACACAGGGAAGTTGGCAGCGCCAGCGATCGCGATGTGCGTAATTTCACTAATAGTCATAAGGCTCCTACCGGCCAGCTCCTTCTCTGAAGAATGTAGTGTCCCCCACTGCTCTGAAGTCAAAGTATCAACAGCTTTAAGCTATTAGGAGGCTTTTCATATATATATAAAAAAAATCTCTCTCTCTCTCTCTCTCTCTCTCTCTCTCTCTCTCTCTCTCTCTCTCTCTCTCTCTCTCTCTCTCTCTCTCTCTCTCTCTCTCTCTCTCTCTCTCTCTCTCTCTCTCTCTCTCTCTCTCTCTCTCTCTCTCTCTCTCTCTCTCTCTCCTCTCTCTCTCTCTCTCTCTCTCTCTCTCCTCTCTCCTCTTCCTCCCTCTCTCTCCTCCCTCTTCTCTCTCTCTCTCTCTCTCTCTCAGCTAGTAGTGTGGTGGTCTGTGAGGTGGGCTAAGCCGACGAGCCCTTCATCATCCAATCAGGCCTCGTATCAGACGAGAGTGGCTCATGACCCATTTTACAGATCGTTTGATTTGTTATCTAATTACTACATAAATACGTTATCACTGAAATGACTGAAATTACCACATGAATAGATTATCACTGAAATGAAAATAGATCTGTGGCCGGAGGAAAATAGGAAAATATGCCTTTATACCACGCTAAATGGTTTTATTTTGAAAATGAATGAATTCAACTAGACAGTATATTGCAGTGAGTTTGGGGGGGATAGTCTGTCCCAATAGGCATTGCACGTGCAAGGCTGCATTTACAAGCCGAGGACACTAACTCCTGTTGATTGTTAAATTACGTTTTAAAGGCTCCTCTCTTCAGACTAGCAGTCTATTGAAGTGTCTTCCTTGTGTATCCCACCAGCAGAACAGATCTAAGTAAAGAAAGGCAGAGACGAAAACTTGATAGCATCTGGATACATGCTTTAGGATCAAACAGTAAACAAACAGTCTTCTTCAAAAACATGGCAGATGTTCAGTAGTCTGATGACTGAAAGGGTTTGTCTTGACCTCCTCTCTCAACTAGATCCAGCACGGCTAAGTCCATAATGATGTTCCTAATCCTCTTTAACAAGTCATTTCTCCCTTTGCTATCTGATGCCTGGCTATAATACGAGGCAACCAGAGGGTTAGACGGAGGGGGAGAATTGGGAGAGAAAGGGGGAGATGGGGAGAGGGAGAGGGGAGAGAGAGTGTGTGTGTTCCAGTGTGTGCCTGCTCCAGTGTGTGTGTTCCAGTGTGTGTTTGTGTGTGTGTGTGTGTGTGTGTGCGTGCGTGCGTGTGCGTGCATGCGTGTGTGTCATGCCATATCACCCTGCCGCTCCCTGAGTTGATTGACACATGTGAAAAGCTTTATCAGTCTGGCACCACGGAGGCCTTTGTCTTGGCCTTGTTTTGCTCTGAGGCGTCTGCGACAGAGTGAGAGAGAGATGCCTGAAGTCACTGTCTGACAGTGTGGGAAATTTGGCCCCAGTCTTACCTCATACACTATTGAACTCACACAAACATACCCACAGAGCAACAGGTATTTCAAGGTTTGGGATAGGCTTAAAACAAAAATCTAAAAAACAACTTTCTATCGCTGCATTCAAACATGCAACCTTTGGCACCAGAGGCAAAACCCGAAACCTACTTGAAGGTAACAGCGCTCACATCACATCATCTCCTGACGTCCTCAGACATGGATGGACATCGAATAGTGACTTAACATGTCAGGGCTGAAAAACTAGGGCTTTAACTATCATAGCCAAAGGCTACAGAGTACCAAAGGCTACAGAGTACCAAAGGCTACAGAGTACCAAAGGCTACAGAGTACCAAAAGCTACAGAGTACCAAAGGCTACAGAGTACCAAAGGCTACAGAGTACCAAAAGCTACAGAGTACCAAAGGCTACAGAGTACCAAAGGCTACAGAGTACCAAAGGCTACAAAGTACCAAAGGCTACAGAGTACCAAAAGCTACAAAGTACCAAAGGCTACAGAGTACCAAAGGCTACAGAGTACCAAAAGCTACAGAGTACCAAAGGCTACAGAGTACCAAAGGCTACAGAGTACCAAAGGCTACAAAGTACCAAAAGCTACAGAGTACCAAAGGCTACAGAGTCCCAAAGGCTACAGAGTACCAAAAGCTACAAAGTACCAAAGGCTACAGAGTACCAAAGGCTACAGAGTACCGGTTTGAAACACCAACTAAAATGAGTAAAGGGGCACCACTTGGCTTTCGCAAACGACTTCTGAATGAATGAATGAATGAACGACTGAATGATCTCATCGTGTCTCGTCTTTAATAGAAAATAAACAATACTTCCCCCAGTTATCCTCTGTATCCCAACATGTCTCACACATAAGAGTTGAGTTTTCAATGACAGTATACTTCCATCAAGTTGAACTCCCATGTCCAATGTAAAGGGTAATGGTCCTGTCGGTGGATAATTATGTCCCCACAACTTCCAGTGAGGGACAATGGGCTTCGTTATGAGGCTGATGACTTGGAACTGACAAACTAATGTGGGGTCTGGTAACTGGTGGTCTTTCATGGGGCTAATGGGAGTAGGAACAACAGCCCTGGGGACATGGAGGGATGGGACTGGGGACGCCACACAGCTAGGGACCGGGGGTTTCAGAAAGAATCTCCAATACTAAGGCCTGTATGGGTTAAAGATAGCAGGGGTAATGGAGACGTCAGACAGTGGCTGGGTCCGGGTGACTCACAGCACAGGGTCATAGTATGGGTAAGTTAGCAAGTGAGTTAACTTGTGTGTGAGTGTCCAGTAAGCCTAATGGAGTTGCATGCACGAATGGCTTGCATTGTTTAGCATGGGATGCATAAATTCCATAATTTCAATCGTTTGTTTACTTGTCAGCTACTGTTTACTTCTCTGTTGCACCGGTACCAGAGCAATCCTTCAACCTAATTAGCCTAGAATCTAACAGCCCGTCAGTATTTAGTCTGTGTGGGGTAGGCCAGGCCAGTGTGGTTAGGTTAGAGGGCCAACCACAGGGCAGTGGATAAGTGACTCGGGTCACCTCTGTGGGCCAGCCACTGTCTCCTCTGCTGCACCCTGGAGCCACTGAGGGGGAGGGGAGAGACTAACCTACAGCTCTGACTGGGGTAACTCTGTCTCTATCTCTTCTCAGAGGGAGGCTATCTACACATGGGATTCCACCCACCACCAAACAGCCCTCATGATTCTGGAGTCATCAGACTGTCCCCCCCATGTCTCCCCCCGGCCCTCCTCACAACCCACGCATCCTCCTATCCTCCAAACTGTCCACGGCTTAAACAAATCACTTATTCTCCTCTCGTCCTCTGCTCTGCCACAGAGTCTTCCTCTTCAAGCCCACTGTGAGACGGCCATTGTGTGGTGGTATATTGTGGGACAGTGTAATTGGGAAGGGTGGCAGTGAATCACACAGAGGGGTCAGACTGATAATTGGATTGGTTTGAGGACTGTACATTTGTACATAATGGCGGCTAATGGTGAGGACCACCAAGGAAACGCAGTGGGGCATCACTGACTACAGTACTATGTTCTCTCGGGTCATGTTGTTGTCCTATCAGGCTATGGCTCAAACCGTATGTACTGCGTCTCTCCTATTGTTTACCTTAAAGCATCTTGGTAACACCACCAGGCGACAGGTATAACGCATTATGATGCTGCTATAATGTATTGTAATGTCATATGGTCTCACTATGATCCTGACTAAAGATCTCAAATGCATCAGCATCAACTGTCACATGTCAGGGGAGGGAGACCCTTATCTCTGGCTGCGCTGTGTTTTTCCTGAATGATGAGGCAGGCTGTCAGCTTGTCCATCAGCCTGCCTGGGGGCTGGAGATGCAGAGCAGTCATAAGTTACCCTGACTCAGAGTAGACACAGACAGTGCTGAGACAGAAAGACAGACAGACTCTATCCATATTAGTCTCTCTTTCTCTTTCTCTCTATCCCTCTCTGTCTATCCCTCTCTCTTTTATCTCTCTCTCCCTCTCTCCCCTCTCTCCCTC
>NC_034185.2:55498033-55523371 GCF_002021735.2 Oncorhynchus kisutch
AAACTGTATATAGGAAAGTTTCCAACTATTACTCGGAATAACTTGTGACAGTGCTGTCAGAGAGAGTCTCCCTGTGCAGGACCGGGGATCAATTACAACTGTAAAAGATGACTTAAACAAACACATGTGAGCACAGACGAAGATGCAAACACACACACACGTCTATATGTAAACACACGTATACACAAGTGCACACACACACGTATACACACACACACACACACGTATACACACACATACACAGCCTTTAGTTGTTCCGAATCTGGCAGGGTACATCCTTATAGTAAACTAGATCAATCTCAGAGTTGATAGAATCTAACCTTGTTCTCTCTCAGTGTTTTTATACCTCCGATAAATCAACCTGATCCAGAGAGAAGAAGAAGAGGTTCGGTCTGTCTGAAATCGGCAGGCTGCCACCAGCGGAAAAAGAGCGAGTGGGAAATGTTTACAAACCTCACAGGTTGATTTATCCGTGTATATGAGGAAACATCAAGTGAGGATCATCTAGTCGGTTTATTAAAGGACTGTGGAATGTCCCTTCTAAAATAGTCCGGCCGGCAGTTACCAAAGAAATAGTCATTCTTATAAGACATACTCTACTGGTCCATTTGTCTTCTGCTTTTATCCTTATGGCAGTAACAATCTCCCTACCTCCATTTTGCCTAATCTTGAAATGTTTTTTTTTACCTTTATTTAACAAGTCCGTTAAGAACATATTCTTATTTACAATGACGGCCTACACCGGCCAAACCCGGACGACGCTGGGCCTATTGTGCGCCGCTCTATGGGACTCCCAATCACGGCCGGTTGTGATACAGCCTGGATTTCTGATCAAAGGTTACTGGCACCATTGATATGATTGTAGCTGTATAATATAATAATAAATGCCACTTAGCAGACGCTTCTATCCAAAGCGACTTACAGTCATGCGGGCATCCGTTTTAATTATGGATGCCCACCGGAACCGAACCCACAACCGTAGCAGTGCAAGCACCATGCTCTACCAGCTGAGCCATGGACATCAGGCAGAGGAGCACAAGTTGTATCACCATGGTAACATCTAGAATAAACACACCATCTCCCCTCGAGGTGCGTTGCACAACTGCAGTAACGGACACCACAGGTAAGGATAATCCCCTTTTACTGGAGAGAGCCTCGTATCAACACCCTGGTTGTGGTCTGGTTGCAGGGTTTCACAGCCATAGAAATACATTTACAAGAACGGACATTCCCAGTCAACTCAACGGTCCCTCGTGGATAGAGGAAGTCCAGTGGTCTGAGGGGCCGTGCACATTCTATTTCGATACACTGATTGTGACATCACCAAGTAATGTCATGTCATTGCCACAACAAAGAGACATATTTAAGTGATAATGCCAGAGAAGCCGGTGTTTGGAGCATATATTGGCACGGGTGTTGTTGAAAACCATACCAATATATCCTCCAAACACCGGCTTCTCTGGCATTATCACTTTTATACAACGGGTTACCAGCATATTCCAATAATGATTGAATTTATTCATACTATTTCATCCTTCCACAAGATATATTCCCGACACAAATCTAAGGTTGCTGCCCAAGCTGGCTGGTCGTTCATTCTATTGGTTCGGTTGCTAAAGATGCGACCCAGTCGTTCAGTCTTTTTGTTCTGTATCTATGGACGTGACCTAGTCGTTCAGTCTTTTTGTTCTGTATCTATGGACATGACCCAGTCGTTCAGTCTTTTTGTTCTGTATCTTTAGACGTGACCCAGTCGTTCAGTCTTTTTGTTCTGTATCTATGGACATGACCTAGTCGTTCAGTCTTTTTGTTCTGTATCTATGGACATGACCCAGTCATTCAGTCTTTTTGTTCTGTATCTATGGACGTGACCTAGTCGTTCAGTCTTTTTGTTCTGTATCTATGGACATGACCTAGTCGTTCAGTCTTTTTGTTCTGTATCTATGGACGTGACCCAGTCGTTCAGTCTTTTTGTTCTGTATCTTTAGACGTGACCCAGTCGTTCAGTCTTTTTGTTCTGTATCTATGGACGTGACCTAGTCGTTCAGTCTTTTTGTTCTGTATCTATGGACGTGACCCAGTCGTTCGTTCTAAATGTTCCCATTGCCTTACTGGCTGGCAACGTTCTTATCCCTTGCTTGCTAGCTAGCCAACTACGGCAGCCAGAATAACAGCAAAGTAGCTGCATTTGCATTTGTTTAAGCGGTTTTCTAGTGACATTTATTTGGATACATCCATTACAATGAGCTAATGAGGCGCGATTTCATCAGGACACTGGAGCTAGCCAACAACACAACTAACACAATCACTTCAAACTGAAGCTGGAAAGACTGCAAAGTAGCTGCACTTCGTTTTCTTGGTATATTTCCATAAAAATGATGCAGCTGATTCATGATTTCCACTGGCTTAGAAACGCTGCCTTCTTGTCTGTCTCATCCCGACTCCCAACACGTTCATTACTATGGGACAGCTGGTGATCAAATTTAAATATTGAAACAATGTTGCAAATGTCAGAGAGACAGACAGCAAGGTTTATAATAATCTCCGCTGTTGAAAACTAAATGTGAGAATGTCTAGATGCTTTTTATAGTGGAGATCAACTTTATAACTTCCCTGCCTGGGCTGATGAGACAGTGGATTGATCAGTCAGATGGAACAGACTAAATAGGCATTTTAATGTCATAGATTTAGCTGGTAATAACTTGTGGAATGGACACCGGCTGGAATGCGGTTTTAACCAATCCGCATTCAGGATAAGACCCACCCGTTGTATAAAATACAACAATTTCTGCCCTTCCGTTTTTTTTGTTCCAGAACTACCCGTTCAAAAGGTATTAGCATCTGGAACCAATTGACACTTTAAGGGCCAATCAGGGGTGAGAAACACAGTCTCAAGTAGAGAGGCAACGCCGAAATGAATGTAATGGTGTTACATTTCAGTTCTCTACTGAATGAATCTAAACCTACATCATACAGTACCACGTTCCACCAGCGAGATCTAACTTACTCACCCGGCGCCTTCGTAACATCAAAGAGCTGCAATTTGATTTGTTTATATGGCTGTAAAATACTAACACATTGATAAACATTTTCGACAGGGAAAAATGCAACTTGTTTTCCTGTTTACAAACACAATCATTTACTTCCTCTAAAGTATTGCACATAATATGTTAATTTGTATGAAGGAAATAACAGTTTGATTAGTAAACCTTCTTGTTTGTTAATAACCATATTGTGAATGTCTGTCTGTCTGTCTGTCTGTCTGTCTGTCTGTCTGTCTGTCTGTCTGTCTGTCTGTCTGTCTGTCTGTCTGTCTGTCTGTCTGTCTGTCTGTCTGTCTGTCTGTCTGTCTGTCTGTCTGTCTGTCTGTCTGTCTGTCTGTCTGTCTGTCTGTCTGTCTGTCTGTCTGTCTGTCTGTCTGTCTGTCTGTAAACTGCTCTCATACCTCTTCTTCCTTCATTAACCTGGAAGTTTTAATTATAGAGACTGCATGGCTGGTCTGCCTGGTCAAAGAGGCCACCAATGAAGAAGCAGCTATTTAAAGCCCTAATGGTCAGACCTGACAGGGATGTTAGTTAATAATCACCCCCATGATTAAACCTATTTGACCCCAGACGCACGCTCTGCCGCCATGCCTGCACACACACACACACACACACACACACACACACACACACACACACACACACACACACACACACACACACACACACACACACACACACACACACACTTACCTTCTACTCAGGAGTGTGTGTGTGCGTCTCAATGATTTGTATTTCCAATTAATAATGGTAACATCCTGTTTCAGGCTTCTCTAGACTTGGAGACTCCAGCTTTGTTTCACTACAGGCTGACGGAGTCCCTAGTTTGTTACTCTGCCGGTGTCCCAAATGGCACCCTATTCCCTACACAGTGCACTACTTTCGACCAGAGCCAAAGGGAATAGGGTGCCATTTGGGAGGCGGCCAGTGGCCAGGGCAGATGATAAGGTACTGTTCCTACCTCCATACATCATTAATGGATCGTCTAATGGATCCTACTGATCTGCCTCTCCTTACTCCATTGGCCAATGCATTTGTTTTATTTATGATAGGTGGTGGTAACAATAGCTGGTTGTTGTTCCATTAAAATTGGACACAATTATACTAATGTAGTTGTGGACCAGGTATAAATTGCTGTTCCACTTTGCTTCTGCTTCTCCTATAGCCATGCATTCCTTAACAGCCCTGAGCAGCCGAGCCAGTCGCTAGGTGTTAATGTTAACACTGCGCTTAATTTAACAGCGAGGGTGCTAACAATTACACTGTGTGTTTGTCCTGTAGTTAGCAGGAGTAAGTGGCGTATTTACTACTGCGTGATGTCAGAAGGTGCCAAAGCAGATACCTTGTTAGAGCACAGTGGAGCTCCCCTCTTCTCTCTCTCCACTTATCCTGCCTGTCATCTCTGCTCCTCTCTCCCTCAATTCAATTCAATTCAATTCAAGGGGCTTTATTGGCATGGGAAACATGTGTTAACATTGCCAAAGCAAGTGAGGTAGATAATATACAAAAGTGAAATAAACAATAGAAATTAACAGTAGACATTACACATACAGACGTTTCAAAACAATAAAGGCATTACAAATGTCATATTATGAATATATACAGTGTTGTAACAATGTACAAATGGTTAAAGTACACAAGGGAAAGTAAATAAGCATAAATGTGGGTTGTATTTACAATGGTGTTTGTTATTCACTGGTTGCCCTTTGTTTTCGAATTCTTTGTGGATCTGTGTAATCTGAGGGAAATGTGTGTCTCTAATATGGTCATACATTGGGCAGGAGGTTAGGAAGTGCAGCTCAGTTTCCACCTCATTTTGTGGGCAGTGTGCCTACGGCAGCCTTTCTCAATAGCAAGGCTATGCTCACTGAGTCTGTACATAGTCAAACCTTTCTTTAAGTTTGGGTAAGTCACAGTGGTCAGGTATTCTGCCACTGTGTACTCTCTGTTTAGGGCCAAATAGCATTCTAGTTTGCTCTGTTAATTTGTTAATTCTTTCCAATGTGTCAAGGAATTATCTTTTAGTTTTCTCATGATTTGCTTGGGTCTACAGCATCCAATTCATTGAATCTACATGATTGGGGAAAATCTCACTGAGCAAGCACAGTTTAGTTTACCTCACTGAAACATTTCACTGTGTTGGTCTGTGTGAATGCAGTGGAGAGGAGAAGGATAGTTAAGTCTCCACAAGCTAAACCATCAGACCAAAGCAAGATATGAAACATGAGACCAAAAGTAAGAAAATGTGTCTTAAACCAGCAGAGAGAGGAATATAAAACACAAGTATCATAGTTTTCTTCTGCGACCTTGCCATCTGTAACATGATGTAAATCCCTTTCATGTTTTAGCCTCCCATCCCTCCCCGCCGTCCCCCACATGGGGCATAGGGTCTCCTCTTCAAGGCCAGAGAGGGGTGGTGGGATGGGGGGTCTCTGAAGAGGGGCTCTGTCATTAGGATAGGTCACCCCCGCAAAACCACTTCTCTAACCACTCTCTCTCTCTCCCTCTATTTCCCTCTCCCCCCTTCTCTCTCCTTGGATGTGCTGTGTCGTTAGGATAAGTCACCCCGCTCCCCCCCACCACCACCACCACCCAGGCCCCCAAGGCCTCCAGGCTGCCTCTCTTTACCCCCAGATAGATAACCAGCCACAGACAGCCACAGACAGATCAAGGCTAATTATCAGTTTGTCTTCCTGGGCAGCGGGGCATGATGGAGCCAGCGCCATCCACACTGTCACCCAGGAGAGATGGCTGGCTGCCAGCAGAGAGAAGACACGGCCTGTGCCCCCTCAAACACTGTACAACACACCAGGGAAGACAGCAGATATACTGTGGGCCATAATGGCACTGTAGAGTGCACACAGTGTGTGTGCCATGATACTGTATTCTATCCATAGAAATAGAATGAATAGAAACGGCGTCTCCACTTAAGTCAAGGACGGCATAGTGGATACTGGCAGACATTTTGAGTGTACCCATGAGTTTACCAGTCAAATTGACAGGGTTAGAGCTTACAAGCCTGTTCTGTTCATTCTATTTCTATGGCGCCAACTGCCAAGCTAAAGTAGGCATGATGAACACAGTACTGCAGTGTAGACCAAATAGAACTGTTTTCCGGGAGACATTAAGCCAAGTCCTGGACTAAAAAGCATGCTCAATGGAGATTCTCAATTTTATAATCAAGGAATAGGCTTGATCGGTGTTTGGGAAACCTCCCCGAAGTGTCCTATATGCTACAGTGCTTTTTTTATTTTTTTATGTAGTACAATAAACAGCATGGGACAATCTTCTCCACCATTTCTCCCCAGCAGGGGCCCAGAGAAAAATTTATATTTAACCTTATGTGCAGTTGAAGTCAGAAGTTTACATACACTTTGGTTGGAGTCATTAAAACTGTTTTTCAACCACTCCACAAATTTCTTGTTAACAAACTATAGTTTTGGCAAGTCGGTTAGGACATCTACTTTGTGCATGACACAAGTCATTTCTCCAACAATTGTTTACAGACAGATTATTTCACTTATCATTCACTGTATCACAATTCCAGTGGGTCAGAAGTTTACACACACTAAGTTGACTGTGACTTTAAACAGCTTGGAAAATTCCAGAAAATGATGTCATGACTTTAGAAGCTTATGATGGGCTCATTTGAGTCAATTGGAGGTGGACCTGTGGATGTCTTTCAAGGCCTACCTTCAAACTCAGTGCCTCTTTGCTTAACATCATGCTAAAATCAAAAGAAATCTGCCAAAATGTGGACTTCCACAAGTCTGGTTCATCCTTGGGAGCAATTGTCAAACACCTGAAGGTACCACGTTCATCTGTACAACCAATAGTACGCAAGTATAAACACCATGGGACCACTCAGCCGTCATACCGCTCAGGAAGGAGACGTGTCCTGTGCAAATCAATCCCAGAACAACAGCAAAGGACCTTGTGAAGATGCTGGAGGAAACAGGTACAAAAGTATCTATATCCACAGTAAAAACGAGTCCTATATCGAAATAACCTGAAAGGCCGCTCAGCAAGGAAGAAGCCACGGCTCCAAAACCGCCATAAAAAAGCCAGACTACGGTTTGAAACTGCACATGGGGACAAAGATCGTACTTTTTTGAGAAATGTCCTCTGGTCTGATGAAACAAAAATAGAACTGTTTGGCCATAATGACCATTGTTATGTTTGGAGGAAAAAGGGGGAGGCTTGCAAGTTGAAGAACACCATCCCAACAGTGAAGCACGTGGGTGGCAGCATCATGTTGTGTGGGGTGCTTTGCTGCAGGAGGGACTGGCACACTTCACAAAATAAATGGCATCATGTGGATGGAAAATGATGTGGATATATTGAAGCAACATCTCAAGACATCAGTCAGGAAGTTAAAGCTTGGTCGCAAATGGATCTTCCGAACGGACAATGACCCCTAGCATACTTCCAAAGTTGTGGCAAAATGGCTTAAGGACAACAAAGTCAAGGTATTGGAGTGGCCGTCATAAAGCCCTGACCTCAATCCCATAGAAAATTTGTGGGCAGAACTGAAAAAGTGTGTGCGAGCCAAGAGGCCTACAAACCTGACTCAGTTACACCAGCTCTATCAGGAGGAATGGGCCAAAATTCACCCAACTTATTGTGGGAAGCTTGTGGAAGGCTACCCGAAACGTTTGACCCAAGTTAAACAATTTAAAGGCAATGCTACCAAATACTAAAGAGTGTATGTAAACTTCTGACCCACTGGGAATGTGATGAACGAAATAAAAGCTGAAATAAATCACTCTCTCCAATTATTCAGATGTTTCACATTCTTAAAATAAAGTGGTGATCCTAACTGACCTAAAACAGGAATTTTTACTAGGATTAAATGTCAAGGAATTGTAAAAAACTGAGTTTAAATGTAGTTGGCTAAGGTGTACAGTATGTAAACTTCCGACTTCAACTGTATGTTGTTTTGTAGGATCCATAATGTTATATCGTTGTAAAGTTCCTGTCCTGAAGGGGGTGTTTTTTTTATTTGTTCTATTGAACATTACGTTGGAGGCCTCTTGGGTGGAGAACATTTGTCATGCAGTCTCTCTGCCCTTAAAAGCCATGTGTGCTGGGCTAATTCATTTCCCCTCTGCCTCTCTCTTTCGCTCTCTCCTCAATACCCCAGACCAAACAATACATCAGAAAAATCTTTACCGTTCCACAAGATGAACACTTATCTCGGCTCCCTAAGTTCAGCAGTGTAATTTTTTTTTTCCTCTCTCTCTCTCTCTCGGCACCCTATTCCCTATATAGTACAGTGCCATTTTGGATGCCCCCATCGTCATATCAGGTTATGGGAAATAGGGAAATGAAGAGTTCAGTGCTTCCATATTGGAATTGACTCTCCAGCTTGGACATTTCCCATGCATGTGCAGTCCGTCTGCATATTAATCTATTCCCATCTCTATTAAATATTTCCCTCAATTTAGGAATCTTAGGTTGACCTCTCGATGATGGTTTGCGGTTTTAATGAATTAAGTCAGGCTGTGGTTTTAATGAATCAAGTCAGGCTGTGGTTTTAGTTTAGGAATCAATTTGGAACACTGTCACATTCTGTCTTTCTTCTTTCCAGGCTACAGATAAAACGTGTTCAGTATGCTCAGTGACTGAACGTTGCATTTCCTGGCAGCTGATTAAAGGGGTAGTCAGGAGGGGAAACAACTCATCTGTGAACGGCAGGTCTGGTCTGGTCCTTTTTCTATTGGCCATGACCGAGGAGAGAGTTGTCGAGCGTAGATACAGGGACGGGACATGGACACACACCTGGGTCAAATGGAGCAGATGACGCTGCGACGTGCGAAACTCATCCATAACAGTTGAGATACTTCAATAAGCATATGTACATGTCCATAGACTTGTAATTAGCTATTGTAATTGTTGACATGGGTTGTTATAACCTGACATGGCTGTGCGCTTGTATTACCCTTTACAATATCCTCCTGAAACACAGATTTTTTATTTGTAAAAAGATAAAATACATTTTTTTGCACAAATATATTGTTATTTTGTAAGTGCAAAATTGTCCTCTTTCGTGGTCATCAGGACGTAATATGAAAAAAAGACATTGCAGTCAATGGGTTCAGGGTGATAAACAAGGCTGCAGCATCCTGGTATCCACTAGAGAAGACATTTCTTCATTACACAGTCCTGACAACTCACTTAGCTCTTCCTGAGATATTCAGTCAATGGAAACGATTTGAATATCAACCTCGTAAAAATGATCATTAATAATTACATACACAATTCTTTTAAAATGTCCATAAAATGAGCTATTTTTGACGGAAGACATTTTTTGAAGAACAAGAACGATAAAGGCGTTAAGGTCACTCCCCCGTGTCATTGAAAAGCCCAGAATATCCTCTCAAAGGGACAACAGGACTTAATACAGTGGCTTGTATGGCCTCAGTGATACGGACCAAGAACTAATGTCCACTAGAGAGGACAAAAATGAATTGCTGGGTCTCAGGAGGATATGACTGAAAAGGAAAATGACTTTCAGGAGCAACAGTAACAATTATCTCTGCATTACATCTTACATGTTGTAGTTTTCCAAAGAAATTGCTTATGTCACAAACTGTACGCACGACACAATCATCTATCTTTTACTAGGCAGATTAAGGAAGAGGTTGAGGTACATTATTCTCAGACCCGGGCCAGCGTTCTATCCTGCTTCCGCCGTCCCATTAAAAATGATGTCCCTCCCGGTTTCAGAGGGAAGAGGAGAAAAGTTCACGACGAGACGAAAGAGAAGACGTCCCCCCTGTTCTGAGACGGACTGGCCTGTTTATCGTAAGAGGTTGACTAAAGGGCCATGCCAGAGTTCCGCACATTTGTTTATCTGTGGCACTTCTTTTCAAAATGGCTTCCTGGTCTTGAGATATGGCTGTAAACAGAGAGTGCCGGTAATTGGAAGAAGACATTTCTCTGTGTGCCTCGCAGCGATAAGAGAGCTGGAGTTGAAAAGAGAAAGAAGGAGAGAGAGAGCAAGAGAGAGAGCAAGGGAGAGACAGAGAGAGAGAGAGAGAGAGAGAGCATTTTCCTATTAGTAAAAGAAAAATCTCTGCAAAATAAATTTCCTGGCTATATATCTCATATATACGTGACACGTGGCCTGGTTAACAATGGCAAACCCATGTTTGTTTTCTGAATTGTTTTCAAGGCCTCACTCAATAGGCGTATGAAGAATATATTGATTAATGACTCTGATTTTGCATACATCAGAAAGAAAATACATTGTAAATAGAAATGGAGAAGGACAGGTATATTTATGTTCATCCCCTCTAACTGCTACAATTTTGTAATATTTTATTTGACATTCTATGATTCTCCTGTTTTCTTTACAGCTGGTTAGACTACATGTTAATGGTATTATTCTGGGTGTCTAGCTACATTAATTCAATGAAGTCAAATTGAAATATATGATTGAATTAAATGGTATATAACTTCAGCATGTCATGAGAGGCTTAGCCTACGTACATGTAGCAACTTGTAAAGTTTTTGGTTCTTTGTCAACATATTGTGGTGCCCTAATGTCTAAGTATTTGTTGTAACACTCGATGAAAAAAGAAAGGGTTAGCATTTGGAAAAACATTGGTATGGTCAACTTAAAAGTGGAGAGGTCCTTAAGACATGCTAAAACTTTAGTACATAGTTCCGAGGGCCAGTCACGTTCCCCTGATCTTTGAATGAGAGAGAGTCTTAAATTCCAGACGAAAAGAAAGAAGTGAATAAAAACAAAATTGTATTTGAGCACAACCACCTGACTATTTTCCAGCCACATGTGTCATCAATAAAAGCCTTGATGTGTGTGTGTGTGTGTGTGTGTACGCGCGTGTGTGTCCGATTTACTAAGAAGGCTAAATAAAGCATTTGTACGCTCATTGACACACAGTGCACAGGCCTGGCCTTGTTCAGTACTGCAAAATAGTGAACCTCTCTACCAACAACAACATGCTAGGAAAAGTAAATAGTAGACCTCTCTACCAACAACAACATGCTAGGAAAAGTAAATAGTAGACCTCTCTACCAACAACAACATGCTAGGAAAAGTAAATAGTAGACCTCTCTACTTACAACAACATGCTAGGAAAAGTAAATAGTAGACCTCTCTACCAACAACAACATGCTAGGAAAAGTAAATAGTAGACCTCTCTACCAACAACAACATGCTAGGAAAAGTAAATAGTAGACCTCTCTACCAACAACAACATGCTAGGAAAAGTAAATAGTAGACCTCTCTACCAACAACAACATGCTAGGAAAAGTAACTAGTGGACCTCTCTACTAACAACAACATGCTAGGAAAAGTAAATAGTGGAAGTGAACATTTAATGGATAACAGACAAGAAACAAACAAGGACAATGTCTGAACAGGGGAATGACATCAATGCTAACACAAGGCGAAATAATTTCCTATTCCTCTCTTCTCAATAAACAATGGACAATCAAACAACAGCTGATTGACGCAATTCTGGAATTACACCAAAAATACTCTGCCTCTCCATCACCAGGACTTTGCAAAGAAAGGCTGAGTCTTCAAACTCAGTACAATTTACTATCCACAGATAAGGCTGATATCACGCCCTGACCATAAAGAGCCTTGTTATTCTCTCTTTTGGTTAGGTCGGAGTGTGACTGGGGGGGGGGGGGGGGGGGGGTGTTCCTATCTAGGTTAATATTTTCTATGTTGGCCTGGTATGGTTCCCAATCAGAGGCAGCTGTTTATCATTGTCTCTGATTGAGGATCATATTTAGGCAGCCATTTCCCCACTGGTTTTTGTGGGATCTTGTTTTTGTGTTGATGCCTGTGAGCGCTACAGAACGTCACGTTTCGTTGCTTTTTATTGTTTTGTGAGTTTCATTTAATAAACATGTGGAATTCTACATATGCTGTGCCTTGGTCCGCCTCTCCACACAGCCGTGACAGCTGAGCTGCAGCTTCTACGCGCACAAGGTTTTGTTTACGAATATGGAGAAAAGGCTGGTCGAGTTCTAGCTCATCAACTCAAGTGCAAATCTGCCTCACAGATGAACCCTCAAATTCACAACACCTCGGGTGTCTTAACAGTTAGTCCAACTGAAATCAATAATACCTGCAAAAAATTATATTCAGATCTTTACATGTCAGAATCACCTGAAGACAATTCAATTATGAATGATTTTCTTGACAATTTGGAAGCTCCTACCATTAGTACAGAGAAGAGAGAGGAAATTGATCAACCTTTGCAGGTTGATCAATTAAGAGATTATTAATTCAATTACAGCAATGCAACGTGGGAAATCCCCTGGCCCAGATGGCTACCCAATCAAATTCTACAAGAAGTTTTCTGACAAATTGGATCCCCTTCTGTTTGAAATATTTGAAAATGCACTGGACCAGGGTGTTTTACACCGAACCCTGACACAGGCATCGATCACACTTTTCCTAAAATCCGGCAAAAATGCATCTGAGTGTGGCTCATACAGACCGGTCTCACTTTTAAATGCAGATGTAAAAATAGTAGCGAAATTGCTTGCGTCTTGCATAGAATCCACTATAACAGACATCATATCGACGGATCAGACAAGGTTTATTAAGGACCGCCAATCCTTTCCTAACATTCGACATCTGCTTCATGTCATACACTCTCCTGCGCCTTCAGACGCTCTTGAAGTGGTTCTCTCTTTAGATGTGGAGAAGGTATTTGACAGGGTAGAGTGGGAATATTTATTCTCTGTACTGGGAAAATTTGGCTTTGGTGCAAACTTAATTTCCTGGGTCCAATTGTTGTACTCATCACCCAAGGCATCCGTACTTACAAACTTTGTTCACCGTATTTCACCGTATTTCCCATTATCAAGGGCAACAAGCAAAGGATGTCCAATGTCACCTCTGTTATTTGCCCTGGCGATAGAACCCCTTTCTGTTAAGCTAAAGGCCACACCTTCAATACATGGTATCTACAGATGGGGACTGGAACACAACGTTTCCTTGTATGCAGATGACTTGCTTTTATATATCCCAGACCGCGAAGCATGTATCCCTGAGGTAGTGGATGTACTGCGTAGGTTTGGTGTGTTTTCGGGCTATAAATAGAATTTCTCAGAAAGTGAATGCTTTCCTATTAATGAATTAGCATTACAAATTCCACGGGATACTATTCCATTCCGTATGTCCAAGACTGGCTTGAAATACTTAGGGATCAATATCACCCATACGTTGTCCTCCCGCCATGATAACTTTTCTCCCCTGATTAACAAACTTAAACTGGACTTTCAGAGATGGAGTATTCTCCATTTTACTTTAGCTGGTAAAGTGAATTGTATCAAGATTCATTTCTGTAGATTTCTGTACTTGTTCCAATGCCTCCCTCTTGTTTTACCAAAGTATTTGTTCACTTCAGTGGATAAGCTTATATCTTTTTTTCTATGGGGAGGTGTGAATCCAAGAATACGTAAAGCATTCCTCCAGAGAGATATTACACACGGAGAACTATCCCTCACTAACTTTATGTATGAGTACTGGGCAGCAAATATACAAAAGATTGTTTACTGGCTTCACACACCAAAAACTGACTAGTGTCAAACAGAAGCCAACTCCTGTTTCTCCTCCTCTTTCTCAGCTTTAGTCACCTCCAATCTCCCTCGTTCAGCTTCGTGCTACACATCCAATCCAATTGTTGTCAATACTTAAAAAATATGGACTCAATTCCGTCAACATTTTAAATTCTGAGATTTCTCTATTCCAGGTCCTATATGTAATACTCACCTCTTCCTTCCATCCCAACTGGATTCAGCTTTCAGGTTGTGGCAGAGGAATGGCCTTACTAAATTTAATGACCTTTATATAGATGTCACCTCGCAATCAAACTTTATCTACCTCATTCAAGTTTATTTAGGTATTTACAAATCCACCAGTTTATCCTCACTCAAAGCCCAACCTTTCCAATTCTATCACCCGGATCGGGTCTGGATGACCTTTTGAAAACTCCTTGTCAACTAAAGGGACTCATATCCCGTAGTTTTGAGATAATCATGTCCCTTGATAACCTGTCACTCAATAAAATCCGTTCTGAGTGGGAAAGGGAACGTGGTGGAGAGATCACTGATGAAGTCTGGAATGGGGCCTTACTTAAGGTAAATGGAAGCTCCTCTTGTGCCCGGCTCAGCCGTATACAGTTTAAGGTACTTCACCTTATCCATTTCAGCAAGGCCAGATTGTCCAAATTCTACCCAAAACATTGATGGTACATGTGACAGGTGTAAAGGCCCCTTGGCAGGCCTGACCCACATGTTCTGGTTCTGTCCCTATCTGGCAGATTATTGGTCCACTATATTTAAAACCCTTTCTGAAGCATTTGATATAAAGTTACAGCCTAGTGCAGAAATGGCTATTTTTGGAGTACCAAACAACAAGTGTTCTTTGACCAATAGACAGCTGGATGCCATTGCTTTTGCCTCCCTGTTGGCCCGCAGAAGGATTTTATTGGATTGGAAATCTATCAATTCTCCCTTGACCTCTCTTTGTCTCAAAGATCTGAAGCTGTTCCTAAAATTAGAGATAATTACGTATACCAATCGAAGGTCAACCAACTCATTTGATTCCACCTGGGACCCGATGATATCCAATTTTGAACAGCTCCAAACACTTCCTCCAGATTAGTACTCTTGGCCCCAACCCCACCCCTCGAGATTACCGCTGTAGGCCTATAAGATCACCTCATCACCTGAAATAGTTACATTTTTGCCTGTATTGAAGTAACATTGTTGCATACTTTTGTTTTCTGATATGTAACTCAATGACTTTGCCTTTCTTTGTAAATGTGTTTGGAGACATTCTGGGGGAGGGGGAGTGGACAATAAGGGAAAAAATATTTACATGTAATCTTTCATTCACTGTGAATAAAAATATAATGTAAAAAAAAAAATGCGCAGATGCGCGTAATGATGATGACAGATGTGCGTAATGATGATGACAGATGTAATGATGGGCCGCCTGGCGCCCTCGAGCGCCTGAAAGGGGGAGCAGGAGCAGGCGTGGCACTTATAGGCTTTACCAATGGAGGAAAGGTCCAGTTTACATTAAGGGACCCCCTGTACTTTGGTTAGGCAGAGCTCTGGTTCTTGTAGTACTAGATCCTGTTCATTGTTTTCTTGTAGTACTGTTATTAATATTGTTATTAGTACTGTTATTTGAGTGAATTCAGTGGGACACTTTTTGCATTTCTGTCCTCTGTCATCTCTTCAGACATCTATCCAACATATTAGCCCAACACATGATACATTTCTGAAATCCTCAGATGTTTCTTAGTCACACAAAATGTAATTTAATTGTCATTGGGTCGAATTAGGACTATAATAATGGTGTCCCAGTTAATCTAGTCTGCTGTCCCAGTCTACCAAATGCAAACTGAAAATATGGTTTTGACTTGGTATACAAGGCACTTGGTGTCGTGCCTCCTGTCAACATAATATATATAATATATTTTTTGTGATTAGAAAACATCTTGAGGATTTCAAAAAATGTATTGTGTTGGGCTAATATGTCGGAGAGATGTCAAAAGAGGTTACAGAAGACGGAAATGCAAAAAGTGTCCCACTTATTCCGAATTCACCCCATACTAGAAGGAAGAGCTACGTTCAATGATGGTGACATATTTTGACATTTTGCCCCTTAGCTATATAGCTAACAATAATGTGTTCAAGATGACACAGCGTCAGGTATGCAAAATGCATGGCATTTTAAACTTATAGTGTACTTGAAGTTTAAAAAGCTTTCTAAAGTTTGTAATTTCCACTTTTAGATTACAGATTTAATTTTCCCTTACAATTTTTTTAAAAATCAACCCCTACAAAAACATCCAGTAATTATAATCCACATAATATTTCACATTTCCTGTTGCTGCAGGATTCCTTTCCTGCTTTGGAAACTGGCTCAAATGAAGGTCCTACATCGGTAATGACCGTAGCTCGCCCACAATAGTCCTTCTCCATATGTAGTAGTAGGACCTCTTATGGTAATAACATTGTGACATCACTCAATTTATTGTGTGTTTCATGAGTGTGGGAGAAAACGTGGCTAAATATCGCAAAATAATTGCAGTTGGAAGAAATTACAAAAACAAACGGACAAACAGATATTTTGTGTGGGGGGGGGGGGAACTCAGTTTATGTGTGTGGCAATAGGGTCAGTGAGGAGTCACTTTATCATTCCAATGTGTAATGATAAACAATGTGATTGTTTAACGAGAGGTTTAAGCTGACGTATCCTTTATGGTTCTTTGATTAGGTTATTGTGGTTAACCACCATCACGTTTGGAATATCGCAGGTCTGTTTTTGAGTGGTTTGCCACTAGCTCAGCATAAAATAACTCAGAGTCTGCTTTTGTTTAATGGAACAATAAAATAAAAAGTTTGTTTTTGTTTGAATCAACAAATGATTCTGACCCATAAAACAGCTTTTTAAAGACACGTTGCGTCAACTTCCTTCTTCTGTGATGACAAACTCCAAAATAACTGTCCGTTTGTTATCTGTCGAGTTCCAACGTCCTGAGAACTTTTAATACTTTTCAGATGAACTTTCCCCTCACAAATGATGAAGTCAATGCTTTGGATCTATTGTGCTATTCTATTGGAATAACTCGTGGAAAAGGGAATGAAGACATATAGACATAAACACCACAAGTGTTAGGAATTTGGGACGATTCTGAAGACAAGTGGGATCGTAAAATAAACATCAAACGCTTGTAGTTTTTGTAAACTGTGTCATAATATTAAATAGCTTCTCATAAATCATTAAGGAATGATGGATGTCTTGTTTCGTCTGTTTCTTTGTCGATCCCTTGGCTTTTGTGGGCTCTCAAATGCTATAGGAGCTTTTAAACAGCTCTGATGTCTGATATCTGATGACTGCGTTCTTTGTAAGTAAAGGTATTGGTTGGGCACTTTCAATGCAGGACTTGAGTACTTGGATCGATGGGTTGACTACAACAGCCTACGCTGCAGTTTGCTGTAGTTTATGGTGGGTGTTTCCACTATCTTAACATAGTTTTATGTTGCACAGTTAAAATGGGACAGTCTGCTCCATACAGATGTATCTGTTAACATACCTTTCCTACATTCCTTTCCGCATATGGAATCCACACACAGTAACTTAGACCAAAGTATATTTTTAAAGATTCACACAGGACTGCAAAAAAATAGGGGTGCCCTGCTTACTCCCACACAGTCTTCTGATCATGACTAGCATGCATGAGGACCGTATGTGTGTGAGGCAGAAATACATTGGAATGCCCCTGTTGAACATGATACCAGATATGATTAGGTATTACAATGTTGGCCTCCCGAGTGGCGCAGCGTTCTAAGGCGTCACTACAGATCCGGGTTCGATCCCGGGCCGCGTCGCAGCTGGTCGCAACCGAGAGACCCATGAGGCGTCGTCCGTTTTAGGGGAGGGTTTGGCCGGCTAGGATGTCATTGTCTCATCGCACTCTAGCGACTCCTTGTGGCGGGCCGGGCGCATGCCCACTGACTTCGGTCGCCAGCTGTACGGTGTTTCCTCTGACACATTGGTGTGGCTGGCTCCCGGGTTGGGCGAGCAGTGTGTCAAGAAGCAGTGCGGCTTGGCGGGTCGTGTTTCCGGGGGGCTCATGGCTCTCGACCTTCGCCTCTCCCGAGCCTATACGGGAGTTGCAGCGATGAGACAAGGCTGTAACTACCAATTTAGATATCATGAAATTGGGGAGAAAAAGGGGTAAAAGTACAAAAAAAGATATATAATAAATAAAAGGTATTAGAATGGTTCATATTTCACCTCTTGAATCGCTGGTGTCCTGGCAGGAGGAGGGGTTTACAGGAGTGGATATCAAATTCTAAAATAGCACACACACACACACACGGACGTGCAAATAGGTGTGCATTAATTTCCCCCCACACACTCACACATTACATCAAATGGTGGAGTTGACAAGTCAGATTTGAAATAAAACACTTCTGATACTTTTCTGCCAACTCGTTACTAACACCTGAATCAAGTCAATGATGGTCGTTCCCACAGTAAGGTTCAACGGTTATCTACTGTATGTACAAGACATCTTATCCGTCCTCTCCTCTGACATGTTAGTTAGTTCTCGCATCACACACACGCGTGACCTCTCGTGGTTCTTTCTGACAGCTTGAAAAGTGCTGCTTTTAGGCAAGACTCCAGGACTTTGCGGGTTCAAAGGCCTGAGGAAAGAATGTTTAGCATTCGCCAAAATAATGTACTAATGGGGCGTTGTGTTGCTCCACACTCTCAGATTCCTCTGTTCAAGTTACTACTATTTCAACTGGCTTCTTTGTGAGACTTGTTTCAATTCCAACATTCATCCTTCCAATTCTACGTCACCCATTAATAATCCTGAGGGAATTACGATATGATAAACCGGAATGGATAACTTTTTAATTCCCTCTGTTCTTTCTCAGATGTCAACATGACTATTCACACTTCCTCACTGCCACTTCCTCAGTGATGTTGTCTGGATGATGACTTGGACTGTTCGTCGCCACTGTCCAGGGAGAGAGAGGGAGAGAAGCGCTCTGTCGAAAGCCTTGTGGAAACTTTTCATCTTTAATACCATCCATCCATTGTTGGGGAGGGAGGGATGCTGAGGGAAGCACTCTTATGAGCTATGTGTTATTGATTCTGTGCCAAAGTGTGTCCTGAGTACATTTACAATATATTTTTTCCGACCCCATCCCCTTGCCAAATTGCTTCTAAACCTAGAATCATTCATTAGGGGGTACGGAGGAGGTGAGGGGGAGCTTAGGGTGTCGGAGGAGCAATGCCTTTTTGAGTGTGATTTCTGTGGCGCGGTCCGCAGTGTGCGTGAAGGAACATAGTTTTACCCCTCATGGGGGTGTCACTCTCAACCTCTCATATAGACCCTCAGAGCAACACAGGCACACTGTGTCCACACACCTACACACCTACACATACAGTGTCTTGGGAAGACCTGGAGCTTTGCCATGACTCACATTACCGTGAGGCGCTAGCCTATCTCCCTCCCCGGCAACACTCATCGTGTTTTTGACAGATTCGGACTATTAAAGCATAGAAATAAAGTCCGGTGTGTAATTTGTTTCTTCCCAACATCACATGAAATGCCAATGGAAGTATATGGCAAATTTATAGTAAGAACACTAAAACTGCCACAGGGTGCTTTCACAAATGAAGGCCCAATCCATCATCTGAGGTGCACTAAAGGATCGCATCCCAAATGGCACCCTATTCCCTATTTAGTGCACTACTTTTGACCAGGGCCTATGAGAGTCTTTGAACAGACTCCCATAGGCCCTGGTCAAAAGTAGTGCACTAAATAGGGAATAGGGTGCCATTTTGGACACATTCATAGAGAAGATTGCTGGGCATCAGACTGCTGCCTAATATAGAAAAGCTGTGTGTTATTCCCTTCAGGCTGACTTCAAATGGAAAGGGGACATCTCAGTTCAGTTCACATTAAATATTGCCGCTGAGAAATGATCTGGCGGCCGGCCAGCTTCTAAGAAGTGTTAACGTTGGCACTTCCACTGTGTACATTTCCAGTAAATTGTTTTAGTGTTTATTTGACGGGATATGTGCCGGAGGATTGATGGATGGGATATTCAGACATCTTCATCTTCCTCTCCCCCCTGGCCCCATCTTACCTTTTTCAGTCATATTATTGACTCAGGGGAAAGAGGGACATGTGTGTGTATGTATGTATGTATGTATGTATGTGTGTCTGCTTGGGTGTTTCTGCCTGGGTGTGTGTGTGTATGTGCCTGCCTGCGCGTGTATGTGCGAGTGTGTGTGAGTTAATGCCGCAGCACTTGAGGGGATGTGTGAGGCTTGGTTGTTCCCTGAATAGACCCCGTGTCATTAGGAACCAGACAGAGTGCCAAGAGCAGCTGAGGTGAGGGCAGCACTCTACCACTTTACTGACACACTCTCTCTCTCCGTCTCTCTCTGTCTCTTTCTCTCTCTCTCTCTCTCTCTGTCTCTCTCTGTCTCTTTCTCTCTCTCTCTCTCTGTCTGTGTCTCTCTTTCTGTCGGTCTCCCTCTGTCTCTCTCTCTCTCTCTCTCTCGCTCTGTCTTTCTGTCTCTCTCTCTCTCTGTCTCTCTCTCTACACAGTGGCAGCTACCAGACCTTTGCACTAATCCTTGTATGACACCAGACCTCAGACTACTGGCTTTTTCCCTATATGATTAATGATTAATGCAGATTTATGGTGCTTTGGTAAAACTTGCTGGATTGTTTTCTCTTTTCCAAGACGGTAAACAAGCTACTGGCATGGCTTACCGTTTGCAGAAAGCGTATACAATGAGCAGAGAGAGTAGTAGTCTCGTAGCCAGGTTGTCCTGAGGGAATGACCTTAAAAACAGTTCTGTTTCCAGGTGCACAAGGCTTTTCTCAGACATGAGGTTCTCTCTCCTCACACTGTCTTTTCATCACCAAGATTATGAGTCAAATGGGTTAACTAAACTGTGGTGACAAATCATGAGAGAACTAGGCTATACGGCACTAGTATTATCAGCTGGCATGTATGGCAGGGATTAGAACCTGGTACCAACATGGTACCAGGTTGACTTTCCAAGACAGTAGTTGGCCTATGACCTGCGATGGCTTGGCTGATTCTGCTACGACCCTCTCTTTCCTCTTTCTGTTGTCCACCTATTTACTGATGTTAACAGAAGGAAAATACCGCCCTTTAAAACAGCCAATTACCAGGGAAATGCTTCACTGTCAGCCACGCACATAGAATGCGCACAACAAATGGGCCATTGACGTGCAACAGCTGCAACACCACCTTTGTCTCAGGTCGGATGTTACCTGTATCTATTTTTGTTGTTGTACAGTTTTAAGTTTAATAAAGTTTTCCAATTAAATTACAATGTTTTACGCCGTGACACCTTGCAACCCCTTTATCATTGATAGTAACATTATACAGTATTTATTGTCAACATCCCAGCCATTGAGATTCCGTTCCTCAAACAACAAAATCGTTGGTGTTACAGCGAAGGCTCCACTATTTCTGACGAATTATACTGCTGTTTATCCATTTAGCACTTAAGGGAAGAACTTTACAACCTTTCAGCTCATCTTCCCCCTGACTTGTACAGACAAACACAACCCGGAGTAGCTAGTGTGTAGGATTTTTTACACTAGTGTCTCTGATCTCTGCAGACATCCCAACTTGTCTAGAAGCTAGTTTTACAAGGACGGTCTGTTTCTCCCTCAACACCAAAGGGAGGAGGGTCTCTTCTTGCATTGTCTCACCCCGTGCCGCCCTGAGGTTCTCACCGCTGAGGAAGTCGTTTTTATGTACTGTTATCCTTTCGCTCAATCTCTCTAACACCATGACATAACTTGGGCTGAGGTAATGTATACAATAATGGGGGAGACGGGTGTAAATCCATCAGGTGGTCGTAAATTCACGCCTGGCACTTTTGTGTGCACGGATTACACTGCTCTGGGCTGGACGATGATGTCTGGATGGCTGGCACGTGCAAATACACCCACAGAACCACACACACACACACATTTAAACGGTTTATTCCATGGCCTGCATACACACCAGACATGTCAGCCATTGAGCATGTTTGGGATGCCCTGGATCGACGTTTACGATGGCGCGTTCCAGTTCCTGCCAATATCCAGAAACTTCTCACAGCCATTGGAGAGGAATGGGACAACATTCCACAGGCCACAATCAACAGCCTGATCAAATCTATGCGAAGGAGATGGTTTGCGCTGCATGAGGCAAATGGTGGTCACACCAGATACTGACTGGTTTTCTGATCCACGCCCCTACTTTCTTTTTAAGGTATCTGTGACAAACAAATGCATATATGAATACCCAGTCATGTAAAATGCATAGATTAGGGCCTAATGAATTGATTTAGATTGACTGATTTCCTTAAATTAACTGTAACTCAGTCAAATCTTTAAAATGGTTGTATGTTGCGTTTATGTTTTTGTTCAGTGTATATACATACACACACGCACACGCACACACACACACACACCTGATATGCAGTGTTTCTTCACTGTGAGTTCACTCTTAATGAACTTCCTTGACCACAAACGTTTACACAATACACACATAATGGCCAAATAACAGGGTAGCAATGTCCGTGGGATACCTGTGGTGCGACTAGTATCAAAGGTTTATCTCAGAGTAATTCCACTGTCTTGCTCTCAGCCCTCTGAGTAAAAGGTTGTGTGAACTCTGACTCACAGTGTTATTGGTCAAGGGTACACTCTTAGAAGAAAGGGTTCCAAAAGGGTTATTCGGCTATCCCCATAGGAGAACCCTCTTTTTGGTTCCAGGTAGAGAGAGCAAGAAAGCGAGAAACTGTAGATGACTTTATCACTGACCTCAACCCAGAGTCTCTCAGAGCGTTCACAGTTAGCCCACTAACACCCCTATCAAATCACAGTAAAATCAAAGTCTACCTGAACAGAGCAATACTCAGTCATACTCAGTTTGGCATCAAAGCCAAAGGAACTCCACAATATTAAGAAATGCTATAGATGGAAGGAAAGTAGTGTAGAAACCTACTGAAAAACAATTAGGCAACAACAAAATCAATGCCTTTTAGACAACGTCCTGGACAAGGCATTTCACTGTAACAGTGAAGGTGTGAACTTGGCAGTAGAAAACCTAAACAGTAAGAATGACCTTTCAGCTTCCCTATCAAATCAAAAGAATTCAAGCAGACAACATAAGAAAATGAACAACAATGACAAATGGTTTGATGAAGAATGCAGAAACCTAAGAAAGACATTGAGAAACCTATCCAACCAACAACATAGAGACCCAGAAAACCTTGAGTCTACGCCTTCACTATGGTGAATCACTAAAACAATATAGAAATACACTACAGAAAAAGAACGAACAGCATATCATAAATCAGCTCAATGTAATTGAAGAATCCCTAGAATCTCACCACTTCTGGGAAAATTGGAACACACTAAACAAACAACAACACGAAGAGTTATCTATCCAAACTGAGATCGTTTTGGCCCTATAACAAAGACCATACAGCAAAAACATATACCTAATCAATTACAAATCTGAGAATCAGCTATTAAAGACTACCAGAACCCACTGGATTCTCAAATTACATTGAATGAACTACAGGACAATGGTGTTGATGATATCCTAAATTTAATGATAAAACTACAGACCACAATTTAAATGTGGCTATACTTAAACTCTTTAACATCATCCTCAGCTCTAGTATCTTCCCCAATATTTGGAACTAAGGACCAACCTCAAAAGTGGAGACAAATTTGACCCCAATAACTACTGTGTGATATGCGACAACAGCAACCTTGGTAAAATCCTCTCATTATCGTTAACACCAGACTTTTCCTCAGTGAAAACAATGTACTGAGCAAATGTCAAATTGGCTTTTTATCAAATTACCATACGACAGACCACGTATTCTCCCTGCACACACTAATTGACAAACAAACAAAACAAAACAAAGACAATGTCTTCTCATTCTTTGTTGACTTTAAAAAAGCTTTGGACTCAATTTGGCATGAGGGTCTCCTATACAAATTGATGGAAAGTGGTGTTGGGGGAAAAACATACGACATTATAAAATCCATGTACACAAACAACATTTGTGAGGTTAAAATTGGCAAAAGAATACTAACATTTCTTTCCATAGGTCGTGGGGTGAGACAGGGATGCAGCATAAATCCCACCCTCTTCAACATATATATCAACGAATTTGTGAGGGCACTAGAACAGTCTGCAGCACCCCGCTTCACCTTACGAGAATCTGAAGTCAAAAATCTACTTTTTGCTGATGATCTGGTATTTCTGTCCCCAATCAATGAGGGCCTACAGCATAAACTAGATATTCTGCACAGATTCTGCCAGACCTGGGCCCTGACAGTAAATCTCAGTAAGACAAAAATAATGGTGTTCCAAAAAAGGTCCAGTTCCCAGGACCACAAATACAAATTCCATCAAGACACCGTTGCCCTAGAGCACACAACTTTTTTTTACATACTTCGGCCTAAACATCAGTGCTCTTAGAGACAAGACAAGAAGGGCCTTCTATGCCATAAAAAGGAACATACAATTTGACATACCAATTAGAATGAGGCAAAAAAATACTTGAATCAGTTATAGAACCCATTGCCCTTTATGGTTGTGAGGTCTGGGGTCCGCTCACCAACCAAGAATTCACTAAATGGGACAAACACCAAATTGAGACTCTGTATGCAGAATTATGCAAAAGATCCTCTGTGTACCATGTAAAACACCAAATAATGCATGCAGAGCAGAATTAGGCCAATACTAATTATCCAAATCCAGAAAAGAGCTGATAATTAAAATCTACAACCACCTAAAAGGAAGCGATTCCCAAACCTTCCATAACAAAGCCATCACCTACAGTGAGATGAACCTGGAGAAGAGTCCCCTAAGCAAACTGGTCCTGGGGCTCTGTTAACAAATACAAACAGACCCCACAGAGCCCCAGGACAGCAACACAATCAGACCCAACCAAATCATGAGAAAACAAAAAGATAATTACTTGACACATTGGAAAGAATTAACAAAAAAAAACAGCAAACTAGAATGTACACATTGGCAGAATACTTGACCACTGTGACTGACTGACCCAAAATTATGTAAATCTTTGACTATGTACAAACTTAGTGAGCATACCCTTGCTATTGAGAAAGGTCGCAGTAGGTAGACCTGTCTCTCAAGAGAAGACAGGCTATGTGCACACTGCTCGCAAAATGAGGTGGAAACTGAGCTGCACTTCCTAACCTCCTGCCAAATGTATGACCATATTAGAGATGCATATTTCCCTCAGATTACATAGACCCACAAAGAATTAGAAAAAAAAAATTTTGGGATAAACTCCCATATCTACTGGGTGAAATACCACAGTGTACAATCACAGCAGCAAGATTTGTGACCTGTTGCCTCAAGAAAAGGGAAACCAGTGAAGAACAAACACCATTGAAAATACAACACATATTTATGTTTATTTATATTCCATTTTAATGTACTTAAACTATTTGCAAATCATTGTGACACTGTATATAGACATAATATAACATTTGAAATGTCTTTATTCTTTTGTAACTTGTGTGAGTGTAATATTTACTGTTCACTTTTTATTGTTTATTTCACTTTTGTTTATCCATTTCACTTCCCATGCCAATAAAGCTCCTGAAATTGAAATGGAATTGAGAGCGAGAGAGAGAGACACATACACACAGAGAGAGACACATACAACACA